>NC_065521.1:7603807-7611468 GCF_006386435.1 Epinephelus moara | reverse complement strand
TGTGAGGCAAATTGTGATTTGTGATATTGGGCTTTATAAATAAAATTGATTGATTGAATTGAATTGATTTATGTGCTGATTGCGCCAAGCTGGATCTGTCGACACCTCCCCCTGCTGCGCCACCACACCCATCTCAGAGCACCTCGGTCTGCCAAACTACCAAACCGAGCGTGTCTTGGGTTGCGCTGCTCGAAACTAGCTCTGCGCGGGGTTCGCAACCCTGCGCCGCGCCGGGAAACTAGAGGCCAGCGTCTCAGAACGTCAACAACCAATGCACCCAGGGTACCTTGCACATCGTAGCTCAACATGGAAAGTCCATGACCAAACATTGATATGTGACAAGGTTGGAGTGAGAATGTGTTGGCCAGAGAATACCCACAGCCAAATAGTGAACAGAGTCCTGTGACTCCTGTGACATGTTGACCTATGTTACAAAAGACGTTCTTCGTACCAGAAACACATTAGCTGGCCTCTAGGCCGCAGAAAATTGAATATTGCGGTGAGCTGCACTTTGCTGCTGCTTGGTGTGTTTTCGGTGTAACCATGGTATTCTGTGCCAACCTCAGTGATACAATCAGTTTCACATAGTAATGAAGTTTTACACAAAGACATCACGTGCACACTTTAGTCACTCACAGAGAGAAACTTGGTGGCTGTGACATTATTCTGTCAACAATACAAGAAGCCAAAACAATCAGTGTTTTTCCTCCTTTGAACCCAGATTTAGAATGTCAGTGCATTCACTCAGGGTCTGCCGAAATGAATGATGGTCTGCCGTGCTGGAAATGAATGTCAACTGATGCCAAATTTTATGCACATTATAAGAGCATAATTAGTCAAAATCTATAAAGTATTAGCCAGAAGAATTTGATACTTTATGAATATTGGGGAGTACTTGTACGCCCCACAGTGCATTGTGGTTACAGCCCAGTTTTAAACATTTTAGTTAATGGTTAATTGGTTGGTAGTATGGTTGGTATTTTAAGGTGTTTTTTCTATGAGAAAGCACGTTTTAGTATTTGAATAAAGCTGTCAGCTTCCTGTTTAGCTCAGCTAAATGTGCCTGAGACCTGTGTCTGTACAGGAAACCAAGAAACTAAACAGATATTGATTTTGCCATCTGACTGGGTCAGCAAATCAGTGTATTTCTGGTATCTCTTCACTGGATGCACAGAGGAGAAAATGATACTGACCTAATGTTAACTCTGGGTTTTTAAAAACATATTTGATTTATTTGTAAATATTGGAATTATGGTGTACAAGCTATTTATTTTATGATTACATGTATATCTACCTAGTTGTACATTCTGTGGACACAAAGCCTAATCTATGTGGCTGAATAGGTAATGACCACATTTCTCAGTGGTACTAGTGATGGACTGTAACAGTTTGATTCCTTTGGCTGTTGTGCTGCATAGCAAAATGAATATTGGTTTGTTTAACAGCGTCAGTGTCTCGTCCCTGTTGATGTAGGCACAGGCACCAAATGGAGGAAGCTGTTTCCCACAGTTGTCACTAATCCTCCGGATCCTCACTGGATTATCCCACAGGGTTTGTTTGATCAGCCCAAAAACACCAGACAGGCTCCACTCTTTGATCACCACCCAAACAACAACCTATAAAGTTACACTGGCTGTGATATTATTATTTTTTCTTAACACCTACGTTTCATTTAAAGATTCCTGGAAACATAATGAATAAACTGAATTAATATGCATTGTGTTTTGTTGCAATGACCATAGTTATAAAGCTATATATATATAGCTATATAACAATGGTACTCCAATTACTACACTCTTAACTGCATATTAGTATTAAACATATTCAGTGAATAAAATATAGCCTACATGAATCATGAACCATGGTTTTGATTTTTCAATTCAATTCAATTCAATTCAATTCAATTCAATTCAATTCAGTTCAAATTAATTCAGTTTTATCTAAAAAGCCCAATATCACAAATCTCAATTTGCCTCAGACTTCCTGGCACAGCACTAAACTAGTTAAATTCCTACTTAATAGATAGGGACTACTTTGTGTCTATAGGTAACTACACGTCTAAGTGTACTGTGGTGGCCGGGGTTACAGCCACACAATTGCAGGTTTAAGTTTCATACACCCATCCTCATTACCACATGGTCAGTTACTTTTATTTGCAGTCACTTAATTACATACAACACAATCAGTTTGTTTGGTTTATAATCTGTTTATTAGCACCTTTTGATAATACATTTGTTTCTACACACATTTAGTTTACATTGGTTTGTTATATTGTCAATTAGTATAATTAAGTTATATTAATTCTCATTTCTTTGTTTTTGAGTTACCTAGCTGCTGACTGCTCGTTCCTGGTCAAACAAAAGATGGGCCTTCTTCTTCTTCTTCTTCTTCTTCTTCTTCTTTAGCGTTTTATGGCGGTTGGCAAACAACGTTATGGTGCATTACCTCCACCAATTGGTATGGAGTGTGGATCGGGATATCTAGTAACTACTCTTTGTCTGAATGTTAAATAAAAATAAATAAATAAATAAAATACAAAAAAATAAATGAAAAAATAAAATGAATAAGAATAAATTAAATTCTCCCCATCAATTTCACTCTTTTAAGTCACTGAAACAAAAATAAATAGCATTTCTCTCCAGAACTTCTTTTGGATGCAAATCCAACCTTAATTTTAATTCTTCCAATTTCAGTCTCAGTTCCCTTCTCTCTTTTTCATATTTTGGACAGTACTTCATGACGTGTTCTATTGTTTCTTCTTGTCAACAAAATTCACAACTTCCTGTATTATGTTTTCCTATTTTAAATAAAGTGCTGTTTAATCCTGTGTGACCAAAACGTATCCTGGTTATTACCGTTTATTCTCTTCGGTTTCTAACTGTATTTCTCATCACACCTACTTTCCTTTGAATTCCATATAACCACCTTCCTGTTCTCTCTTCTCCCCACTGTTTTTGCCACATTCCTTTCAACTTATGCTTAATTGTAGTTTTCATCTCTGTTTTACTGAAAGGTACTGTGATGTCAGTCTCATTTGTTCTTGTGACTTCCTTTGCATATTTGTCAGCTATTTCATTTCCTTTGATTCCTATGTGTGCTGGTATCCAAACAAGTGTCACAGTCAGTCCTATCCTTTGAATCCTGTATAGTGTTTGTTGTATCTCTATTAAAACATCTGGTCTGCTGTCTGAATGGCTGTTCTTCAAGCTGGTTAATGATGAACTAGAGTTAGAACATATTACAGCTCCCAATGTTCTTGTGTCTTCCACCCACTGCATAGCTAACAAAATTGCCAGCATATCTCCAGTGTATACTAAGAGTCCATCACTGACTCTTTTCCAAACTTTAACTCTGAACTCTGGAACTATGAATGAAATGCCAACTCTGTTATCTGTATTCTTTGAAGCATCTGTGTAAATATGAACAAAACTGTAATATTTATTTCCTATATAGCTCTGTATTACTTGTGAATGTAACATAACATTTTTATCATTGTTCCTTTTGTTAAGCAATGTAAGGTCTACTTCAGCATCAGGAAGTATCCATGGATGGATTACTGAGAGTGGAACTGTAGGACTAATGTTTAATTCTGTTATTTCTAGTTCTTTTGCTTTCTGCCCAACTGTCCATCCAAAAATTTTTGTTTCTCTCTTCTCCTTTTCCCAACATGGTTTCAACATATCTCATGTCGGATGATCTTCATTATGCCCTTTTAGATTAGCCCAGTAACTTAGAGACATCTGTCCTCGTCTTAACTCGAGTGGCATTTCTCCCATTTCCAGTTGTAATGCTGATGTTGGGGTTGTTCTGAAGGCACCTGGACATAGTCTTAAAGCTTGGTATTGAATACTGTTTAACTTTTTGAGGGATGTATTTGCTGCAGAACCAAATGCACCCATAATCTAAAACAGATCTTATTAGTCCGATGTAAAGTTTTCAGTGCCGTCCTCTCTGCTCCCCATTCACAACCAAACATCTCATTATATTTAATACTTTCTTACATTTGTCGATTATTTTCTGAATGTGTGCTGCCCATGTCATTCTTTCATCTAACCACAATCCTAAAAACTTAAATTGTTTCACTCTCTCTAATTCTTTATTATATAATTTAAATTTTATATTGCTATCAATTTGTTTTCTCATAAAGAACATTGTCTTTATGTATCAACAGAAAACTTAAATCCCCAGTTAAATGACCATTTTTCTATTTTAACAATAGCCTCTTGTAGTTGTAGAATCCCATTCCTTTCTCTAAACTTAAAAAAACATCATTTATCATAATAGAAAATAACAAAGGACTCACTATACTACCTTGAGGTGTTCCATTTTCAACAACAAAATTTCCAAAGTAATGCCTTCCTACTCTTACTTGAATCAGTCTTCCACACAGGAAATCCTTGATCCATCGGTACATTGGTCCTTTAATCCCCAATTTATTTAGTTTAATTAATAATCCTTCCCTCCACATCATATCATACGCCTTTTCTACATCGAAGAAAATGGCTACCATACTTTCCCTATTAATCTGTGCTTTTCTTATTTCATGTTCTAAACATAAAACTGGGTCCATAGTATTTCTGCCTCTTCTGAATCCACATTGATACTTTGATAATCAACCTTTGCTTTCTACATAATATGTTAATCTTTAATTTACCATTCTCTCCATAATTTTACATACATTGGATGTTAATGCAATAGGCCTATAGTTCCCTGGATTTGTGCAGTCTTTTCCTGGTTTACGTATTGGAACTACAACAGCTTCTTTCCAGATTTGTGGTAATTTTCCCTCCCAAACTTTATTATACAGCTCCAGTAGAATGTCCTTTGATGTTTCACTAAGATGATTTATCATAATGTAGCAAATTTCGTCTTTCCCTGGTGATGATTTCTTGGTTGTCCTGAGAGCTCGATTCAATTCTGCCTTTGTAAAAGGTACACTTGTTAAATCATTGCTATCGTCATCTTGCTGTATTTCCTCATTCTCAGCCACTGTAGCTTCTCTTCCCCTTCGCCCCTCTTCACTAACATTATTGGAGCTACGAACTTTTACAAAAGTCTGTACTAACATCTCCGCTTTCTCCTCTTCTGTTACAGCTGAAGTATTGTTGTCAATTAAAACTGGATATCCACACTCTCTTTTAACCCCATTCATTCTTTTTATCATTCTCCATACTTGAGCAATTTCTGTTTCTCTTCCTACTGAATTACAAAATTTCACCCAATAAACTTTCTTTACACTTTTAATTGTTTTCCTCACATTAGCTTGCATCTTTTTATATTCAATAAGATTCTGGAAATTATGAGTTCTTATAAACATTCTAAAAGCTTTATTACGAGATTTAATTGCATATTCTCATTCCTTTGTCCACCATGGTACCCTTTTCGGTAACACTTTACTTGAAGGTCAGGTCTATAATGCATTATGAGCACATTCATAAGACATTATAACGCATTTATAAGGCTTTATAAACATCGTTATAAATGTTTATAATCATGTATGACAACTTATAACAAGGTTTATAAAGTATTGTATAAGTATAAGTGGTTACATAATGCATTATAAATTCAGCATTCATAATGCTTTATACTTCCATGCCAAAGTGACAACAGTGTTTGAAAGAAGAATCTGAAGTACTGGCATTATTCCGTTTCAGAAATTAAGCATTTATTATATGTCAGAGCAGTTCTTTTGAGTCTTTATAACTGGCTAAATTTATGATAGTTATAATGTGCTATGTAACCTCAGTACTTCAGATTCTTCTTTCAAACACTGTTGTCACTTTGGCATGGAAGTATAAAGCAGACCTTTTGCTTAGCTCTCTTCCTTTGAATTGTTTGTTTTGCAGCCCCTAGAATGGCTTCACAAATAGACAGGTTTAACTCATCAACATCCTTACTAACATCAACTTGCTGCATTTCTTTATCACTAATCAGTTTAAATTTTTCCCAATTAACACTGTTGAAAACCCATCTATCTACTCCTGCAGTGTCACATTCTTCTGGACTCAGGCCTAACTTAATTATTATAGGATAATGGTCACTTCCTACTGTTATTTCCTTTACAATTTGCTTTGCAAATGCCCGCCACATCTTCTGACACTAGAGTCAGATCTATGGCAGATTCTATACCACTTCTAACATCAATTCTTGTACCATTTCCATCATTGAGGCATACTAGGTTTTTTATATCCATTAGTTCTTCACCTCTCCATTCCCATCATTATAATCATCCTATAATGTACTAATAGCATTAAAATCTCCACAACAAATACTTTTTCCATTTAGATATACAGATAGTTCCTCCAGTGACTCCAATGAAAGCTTCTTGCAAGGATTGTAAAAATTAAGTACTTTAATAATACCCTCTTTTGTCTGAACTTCAATGACTATCATCTCCCAGTCTTTACCTTTCTTCAGAACTCTATTGCATTTCTTGTTGCACAAATATTATACACCCTGCTCCATTTCCCTCCTCTCAATTTCTGCATATACTATTATATCCTTTAATTACAAAATCCAATTCTGGTTTAAGCCAAGTTTCTTGAATACATATAATCTCTGGTTTATTTCTGAAACTGTTAATAAAGCCTTTAAATTCATGACCATTTGCTATTAGACTCCTTGCATTCCACTGAAGAATAAACATTAGGTTTTTTCCCCACCGACTGTGGGCTTCCCTTCTGCCTCAAATCTTCTATTGATTTGCTCCTATGATAGATCTTTCATGTCCAAAACTTTTTCCGCTCCCTTCACGATTATTCTAATCATCTCTGTTTTGTGTTTAACTTGATCTGCACAGTTGATGACATAAGCAATGACCAAAATCAGCTTATCCATGTTAAGTTCTGCAGCTTATTAGCTTCCTCCCTTTGACCTCCTCTTGGTCTTAAACTTTTATCTGTAACCTCCATTCCCTTCTGTCCTTGGATTCTCTGCACTGCTTCACCATAACTTATGTTGTTAGTTGTTTTCACTTGCTGAATCCCCACTGCTCTTTTCCGAACTTCACAACCCCCATATGTCACACTGTGCTGGCCACCACAATCACAACACTTAGTTTGAACATGTTCTTCACACTTCTCAAATCTATGCTCACCTCCACATTTGGGACACCTTTGCTTTCCCTTGCCATGTGCCCACACCTCTGGCATTTGTAACACCGCAACGGAGGTGGAACATAAGGCCTGACTGGGAAACTCTTTATCTTATCTGGGAGAGTCAAATCTTCAAACTCCAGGAGCACTGATAAACTTTCCTCTATCTCGCCATTCACCGTTCTCATCAGCCTCTTTAACCTCCTCACCTTGCCCCCATGAATGCTTCGTTTGACTTTTTCCAGATCTTTGTGAATGGGAATGGCAGTTATAACTCCACGAGTCACTTTCAGAATTGAATTTAAAATCCTACTGTTAACTTATAAAGCTCTAAATGGTCAAGCTCCGTCATATCTTAGAGAGCTCATAGTGCCATATTATCCCACCAGAACACTGCACTCGGAAAATGCAGGGTTACTCGTGGTCCCTAAAGTCTCCAAAAGTAGATCAGGAGCCAGAGCCTTCAGCTATCAGACTCATCTCCTGTGGAATCATCTTCCTGTTACGGTCCGGGAGGCAGACACAGTCTCCACATTTAAGACTAGACTTAAGACTTTCCTCTTTGAT
>NC_065521.1:7540336-7603503 GCF_006386435.1 Epinephelus moara | reverse complement strand
CTGGAAGAGGGATCCCTCCTCAGTTGCTCTTCCTGAGGTTTCTACCGTTTTTTTTGGGGAGTTTTTCCTTATCCGCTGTGAGGGTCCTAAGGACAGAGGGATGTCGTATGCTGTAAAGCCCTGTGAGGCAAATTGTGATTTATGATATTGTGCTTTATAAATAAAATTGATTCATTGATTGAATTGACTTTGTTCTCACCCAGTACTCTTCTTTCAGACACAGTTTTTTTTGCATATACTTTCAATATGCAACTCTTTATTTTTCTGTCCTTCATTTCTACATTTTACCAACAGGTTCCCATCTTGAAGAATCTTGGCCATTTCCACTTCTCCTAGTGTCTTTGTCAACTCCCTCGACAGCACTATAGGACTTATAGTCACCTGCTCATCCTCCTTCCTGAATTTAAGTATTATTTTAAATTCCTCTCCACCTTCCTGCGAATAACCCATTCACCTTCTTCTGATCTATAACTCTCCTCTAAAGTTCTTTTACTGCCCTGACTAGCAGACACACTTAAATCCCTAACCTGCCTCACGTTTGACTTACCTCACCCTTTCCCATTAGGTACCGGAGACCAGCCAAAGTCCATGTCATCATCTTCCTCTGCTGCCTATGTTGTCATCCTGATCCAGTCACAAACCAGTTTATGCCAACCGCCAAGTTATTATCAAGAAAACGTTTTCAAAAGGTCAAAAATCTGCAGAAGTCGTGATTTCAAAAACCGTGCTCCTCGACGCTCGTGTGGACGAAAAGGCCACCAACACCAGTCCTTCCAACCAAAAGATGGGCCTGAGGGTGGAGCCTGATTTTATGCACAGGCCCAAGCCATGGACGAAACCAAGTGCTCGGACAGCATGGGGGGGGATCAGGGTTTTGTTTTGCTGAGTTTTAGTTATGGGCTGTATTGTTCTCCCCTGTCTTTGTTTGTTGGTTTGATCAGTTAGTATATATGCTTCCCTCAGGTCTCATTTTTGGGAGGTCTGTTATTTGAGTTAACGTCTTGTTTTGTTAGTCTTATTTTTCAGCAGAGTTATGTTTTGTTGACCTCTTTTAGGGGCCCTGTAACTCTGTTAATTTATTAGTTTCTAGTTATTTGTTTGTTGAACTTTGTTTGGGAAAATAAACCCAGTTTTTTTAAAAAATTTTTTAATTTAAACCTGTTTTTCTTTGTGCCTTCGCTGCTTGGTCCACAACCGTGTAAATATGGCACGTTGCCATCGTTATACAGATGACATTAAGATTTACATAACCATGTCACCAGGAGACTAGGTCCAATACAAGTGCTGACTAAGTGCACTGAACAAATCAACAACTGGATGTGCCAAAATGTTCTTCAACTGAACAAAGAAAAAATTGAGGTAATAGTTTCTGGAGCCAAGGAGGAACGATCAAAAGTCGGTGCTCAGCTTCAACTGGCAATCCTAAACCTATTTTATAGTCCTCTGCTCGAAAATTACATACCCATAATGAAATGAAATATCTCTGCAACCAATCTGTTTGAATACTTTTGGTGTCATGGTAAAGGGAACACTTGTGAGATTTGTTAACATGTGTAAATATCAGTATATGTGTTATATGTGAAGAGTAAATGAAGATGGCACACAGAACAAATGAAACATTTTGAGCACGCAGAGGAACATGTCCGAATCCAGCTAAAGGTAAACACAGATGTTCATTTCTCCTTTCCGTTATGTTGTTGGATAATTATACTAACAATCCGAGTCTATCTGTGTGAAAAAAATGCACTTTTAGTGGACGTATTTTGACGTTGTTTGATGCTGTCTGAGTGCCCTATTATTTAATATAGCGCACGCTCACAGGCTGCAGGCAGGTCAGCCCTAGCTTTGTACTGGAGAAATGTCAAATATTGAACATCCTTTCACTCATTTAGACAAAAGTAGATCAGAAAATAGGGCCCAGGTTGAAAAAAACATTAGTTCCCCTTTAATGTGATTGACTGTCGCCTATGTGTGTTTAATCACGGGTGCAGGTCGGGTTGCAGGACTTTTATTGTCGAGTGTGGGCAGGTACAGGTTTTCAAAAAGGGACCCGTGCAGGACTCTGCAACACATCACTGGAATAGCCCTTTAAAACCTGCCTCATTGATCTTTTGTCTGCTTTCCTAGTGTGAGTTATGAGTTTGTCTGTGTTTGTTCTGTATACTTTCTAATTTCTTTTCTGTGGACTTCAGGAAGAGAAGCAGGTGCATTGGTAGCACCTGATAGGGCTAATTCAGAAAGAATAACAGAGCAATGATCCTATTGGCTGAGGGAAAGTGGGATACCCCCTGCTGTAATAAGTAAGTATGGAACTGTAAACAACTCCACGGGGGATTTGCGCTGCCATGTCACAGTCCTGGTCAAAAACAAAGCCCCGCTCCGTACAACCACTGTGCAGCACAGTGTGATTAGGCTTCTGGATTAATAGTTAAGTGTGGATTAATGATGACCAAGGACACCACAGGAATACTTCCCACAGTATAGACATGCTCACACAATGCCTCTCTCTCTCTCACACACACACACACACACACACACACACACACACACACACACACACACACACACACACACAGCAGACAACAATATGCCAGTGTTCTGTGCTCTTTATGTTCAGCTGGGTACACAGTGTACTGAGAGTGGGGGAGCAGGGAGGGGGAGGAGGCAGCTATAGGCAGTGAAATGAAGCTAAGAGGGGGTGAGGGTGGGGGGATTTTATGAGACGCTGCTGAAATTAGGGAAGATGGTAACAGCTGTGACATTCATGGCAAGCAGCCAATAGGAGTGCAAGAATCCTGGAATCCCAGACAAGACAAATCAGAATTGAAGAATCGAAACTCCATTATTTATGTGTACTTAAATTATTTAGTCACACACTTAGCATTATTATTTGTTAAATGTTGCCAAAAAATATACATATGCAAAATGTGTGATTCATAAATTATACCCAAGTGCTAACACAACAACACAATAAAGAAAGTCAAAACAGATTCTAGCAGTAATCTACTGGTGACTTGTTCCAACTCCCCTCCTCACAATACAAAATGTATTAACATTTAAGATTTACATTATCTGTAAAATAAAAAAAAACACATTTGTAAATCATATTTTATTTGCTTTGAAAATATATGCCCCCATTCTGTTTCAGATGTATGCTGTCAGTAGCCACAGCAGACTTATTGAAGCAGTTTGAGTCAGATTTGAAACATGTAAGAGCACATGTGCTGTACTGTGAGGATGTGATGGCCCTGCTTTCAGGCTGCCAGAGAACAACATGTTCCTGAACATATAGAACAGAAAGGCGGGGCTCTCTCTCTCTCTCTCTCTCTCTCTCTCTCTCTCTCTCTCTCTCAATCACTCACTCACACACACAATCACACATAGACACAGAGAGCACTGAGGGGATCATATGTGCCTCACTGTTGTCAGTGAACAAGGCAGTAAACCGTCCCTTTGACATCTGTGAATGTGCTCTATACACTAAGGTCAGCAAAACGCATTCACCAGCTTACATTAACAAAAACAAACACATGGGTGTCAACTGGCTCACATCATATTATAATGTTGATGAGTTCAAATTCTGTTTATTATTTTACCCACTTCAAATTTGTATTTTTTTGGGGGGAAGTTTTAACTTACCATGCTGTGTTTGGGGTCCAAACTCATGAGAAAAGGAGGACACTGTATGCTCAACTTGTTCCAGTGTCAGTTTTGTCAGCTATTTTAGTCTTAGTCTTGAGATGAAAATGCTAATTAGTTTTAGTCACATTTTTAGTCATTTTTATCCTTCTTAGTTTTGATCTAGTTTTAGTTGACAAAAATTTATGACGTTTTAGTCAATTTTTAGTCATTATGTTTTCTATGGGTTTTTTTTATCTTGAAACTAATCCTGTTAGGCTAATACAATTTTCAGAAATTAGAATCAAGGTAACAGGTGTATAAAAATTTTATTTTGACAATTTTTTCTACAACTACAAATAATTTCCTCTTTCTTACGAACTGTCATTTCTCCAGCAGTGTTTGACAGGTTTAAAGGGTGATTTTCTGAGACAACTAGGATTTGTACCCAGATTCATTGTAAACTCCTGACTTATCCATCTCACTGTTGAGAAACAGAGAAATAACTTAAAGCCTGAATTCTTTCTTAATCTGCAATGTTAGTCTGGAGGTTTAAACTTGTGTCCTCTCAGAGTTGGTGATAAAAACTAAACTTTAATCTCTGTCAGAGAAAACTGACCTGAGTTCAGACTATACTTACAGAACAGTCAGAGTCCTGCAGGGTACAGAACAGGTGCACTCACAGATAACTGAGCCTCCTACCTGAAGGGATCAGCTGTGCAGCCTGTGGCTGCTCGCTCTGCTGCCGTTCAGCAGCTAACAAGCGGAACTAACTGCTAACAGCCACCGCTTCAACTAACAAAGTCCGCATATCCATTCAGCAGCTCCACTATCCACAGTCAGACACACACGGCTGATTATTTACTGCTGAATTACAGCTCACAACTAGCACCAACGGCTGACGCTGCTCCGCTGTGAGTATTTTTGCTGGCTAGCAAAACATCCTGGCCCAGACTATTCACTGGAGTTTATCAGCCTGTCACTCATGCAGCATTTGAAGAAAAGTACAAGCATGTCTGTTCTCGGCTTTCTGTGTCCGATAGTCCACCACTAACATTTTCATCACGTCTCATCTTGTCAATGAAAATAAAACATAGATTTCGTCAGAGTTTTTATTACCAAGATCTATTTTTAGCTTGTCATCGTCTCGTTTACGTCATGGAAAAAAGGTTGTTGATGAAAGATTAAAATGAAACTATCACTGTGCAGCGAGTTAATCGCTATCATGCTTGTTTAAAAAGGAAAACAACTAATGCTTTGAGATGGCTGTCAAAGATGATAGAGGTTATCCAGTCTGGAGTGAAAACAGGTAGTGTGTTTCACAAGGCTTTTATTCCCAATCTCTCTATAAAATTGGATTAGCATACCATTATATGCTGTAAAAAAGACAGTTTACGTTCGGAGCTGGAAGTCGCACCCATAATTTCAGCAAAGTATCATGAGGGCTAGAAATTAGGTGGATAGAGGCATCAGTATTAAACGAAAACTTTCATAACCAGTTAAAACTCCTCCATCTTTTATAAGCAAAACGCTAAATAAATGACAGATGAAAGAATTCAGTATAACATTTATAAATGTGAGGAGATAAATTTACATTAGGAAATAAGATAGATGAAACAGTCATAGATTTGATCATTTATTCCAATAAAAGTTGTCAAACATATTTACAGCAAAACAAAAAACAAACAAAAAAAATGATGCTTTCTCAAACATCTAATGGCTCCTGTCAGCTTCATTAAAAAAAGCAGTTCTTATTTAACACAACATACATTTCTGTACACACTGGAAATATGTACTAAAGAAAAAAAGTTCAAGATATTACACCCAACTGTTTGAGAACAGTGTGGCTCTGTACGGTGTTTACAGTGAGGCAGTGAAACATTTTGCATAGTGTAAAGTGTTTTCAAGTGGAATCATTGCTAGTTTGAAGAGAACTAAATGAAACGGCTCCTACAGAAAATACAGTGACAGTAGGGGCACTGCACAGTTTTAGCATAGTGATGATTTAAAGATCCTCGATTAGCTTATTACCACAGCAATGCAGTCTTTTAACTATGTTAGGAGAAACGAAGAAACGTGTATTGAACACTGCAGGTCAGAGAATCAACATCTCAGTAAAAAACAGAGTTTCTATGTGCTACACTAGTGCTTTAGGAAAAAGTGAAAAATTAAAGTCATATCTCAAAACTGAACATCTTCGTATTTCCACAGCTAGAGTTGTGTAGGCATTCAACAAGTACAGCAACCAGTGTGTCAAGGTGCTTCAACACTGACTGCAAATAAGCCCCTTTCTGTTGTCCTTAGATCAGAATTGCTCCTGCCATCTCTAAGTTCATGGAGTCCTGCACCTTCACAACTTTTTAAATCAACTTGAACATTAAAAAAAGAAGCACATTCATTTAAATTCACACACAAATAAAAACTTCTGTTTTGTGTGTATTTTGTTTAGTTTTATTCTTTACACTAATACTTCTGTCACTGTTTGTGGTTGTGGCAGTGGTTAGTACTGTCGCCCCACAGCAAGAGGGTTACTGGTTCGAAACCCAGGGTAGGGGAACCCTTCTGTGCGGAGTTTGCATGCTCTCCCTGTGTCAGCATGGGTTTTTCTCCAGGTTTCTCCCACAGTCCAGAGACATGCAGGTTAGGGGTAATTGATCCTTAATTGTCCATAGGTGTGAATGTGAACGTGAATGGTTGTCTGTCTTGATGTGTCAGCCCTGTGATAGTTTGGCAACCCCCCTGTTGCCCAATGTCAGCTGTCTCCCCATGACCCCTAACAGGATAAGTGGTTACAGAAAATGAATGAAAATAGAAAATTATGCCACTCTTAAGTATCTTGTTTTAAATCACACTTAATTTTTTTAGCAATTATAAAATGCTCAACAGTACTTGAAATACATAATTCAAATACAACTCACAGAAATCCTGCCCATCTCTGATCACGGTTGCATGAACTCTTCATACATAAAGTCAAGGTAATGTCATTGACTGCTTCAGAATCTCAGTTTGACTTTGAGGAAAATGATTAGCCTAATAATTAAAAAACACTCCGACCTAGATTTTTTTATGATAAATTTGATGTTTAGTTCCAGATTGATATATTTATTTAGTTATGTATTACTTTGACTTAGTACTTACTTTGAATTTCTGCAGAGGGGGTCAGTGAGATATTGGCCTATTAATCAGCTATTCTGTTCCAAACTGTTATCAGTTGACCTCTACAACAAAGACATGCAAAAGACACCAAATTCTTGCTTGTTTGCCGAGCCAGTGGGACTCAGGAACTAAGAGGTTAGAACAGTGGACTTGTTTGCCGTGCTTCAAGTACGGCCTTTCGTAACAGCTAAAAGGATATGGTTGTACTGTTGTACTGTACTGTTTGGAAGACACTAAGGCCTTCAGGCATAGACACCTCTGGGCACTAACACAGCTATATAGGAGCTGCAGTTGTTGAATGCAAACATAAGTGGAGCTTGGACTATCTCTGTATAACAGAAGTGAACAGGTGTTGTAGATGTAATCATTGTAAAGGGAAAAGCTAGGTGTTACTAAGCAAAACACCACACAGAAAAGTCAGTCCAAGGTTGTTTCAAGACTGGAGTGGTTGAGTTTGAGATACAAATCCATCCCACTCAAGCAAAGATACCCTTGCATCAGAACATAAGACAAAGTTGCAATTGAGACTGTCAAGGTAGACAAGATATTTCAAAGTGCTGAGAATGAGGTAGGACCACACTACAAAATGCCTTTAAATCTACTACTACTACTACTGAGTCACTGAACTGAACCCAAATGCTACGCAGTGCTATGAATCCAGAAGGAGGTTCTGGTCATCCCTCTGGTGTGTGTTGGAGAGTGAAGGCAGCAGAGCTTTCTACATGTGAAGCATACAAAGCATTTAAACCCTTCTGTCTGGCTCACTGCTGTACGCTTTAACCACTCTCTCTGCTTGTTATTATTCTGTGCGTTTGAACTTCTGCATTTTGTTGTTTCTTCCTGGAAATCCTAGTTACTTCAAGTACCATCTCACCTGAGGATCAGTCATGTGGCTTGATATTTTTGTTTATCCCCAGGGTGCACATGTAGTGATCGCTTTTCAGGAATCACAGCACAAACTAGCCATAATTTTCTCACACAACACAGATAGTAGGCTGCAACCAGCAACTAACTGAATGTGTTCTACACAACATTACGTGCCTCTGCAAAGACTTTGAAGCACTTCAGTAATGAGAGGAAGGAAGGAAGGAAGAAAGGGACAGTGAGGATGTGTATTCCGTGGCTGCTTTAGGGAATTGTTTCCAGATGGCAAATCTTCAAATTTCCTGCGAGAGTCCTCCAAATCAGATACTCATGAAAGATTCAGTCAAAGATGTCTCAATACTGCTCAGGTGTAAGGCTATTCTCATAGAATGGCCCAATAAACCATGTCCATATCACACCCAACAGAACCCTTCAAAATCATAAGATAGAATACAGAGCAATACTCAATATCTCTTAGATTACAGATGATTCCTAGTTACCTATTGACTTGGTATCTTGAACTGTATTCAAAGTGGTATTTCAGTTTGTGAGAAGTCCAAAAATGCCACACTCTACCTCAATGTAAAAACATTCAGTACAAAGTTAACAAAAACAGCCGTTAACCTACCCAATGATGATGATTGTTTCTTGGTCATACATTAATTTAGCAAATATACTCATACTAAGCTTTGCAGTGACGATAGACAGATATACACATTTTGTCCACCAGGTGCTCTTTGGATTCAACAGGAACAAATACCCACATAAAACCAATCTGAATTCCCTGCTGGACACTGTTTGGTTGCAATAGCACAATATTGTATGGAGCCGATACAGGCCTGCTAATTCTAAGGTGTGAATTCTACACAACACCTTCAAAACAACATAAAAACGTTCATATTCATATTTGTTCAGCCTCTGCCTCTGGAGTGTGGCACAGATTTGTGAAATATCCTTGTAAACCATCTTTACATGAGCATACATGTGACACTGACTCAAAATCTGTGATGACCATATCTTCATTTTAAGTTTTTGTAAATTGCAGCTTCAGCATCATTTTATCTTATGATCCGATCACACTTGGAGTGAATCATCTCTAAGGCACGGGGTTGTACAGGGCGGGTAGACAAGCTGGTGGTGTCATCTGATGTTCATTCAAATGCTATTATCAGGATAATGTAGCTTTGACCTTAAGATACTGGTACGTCCAGTACCTTACCTGTGCCACAGCCAAGTACATTACAAATGTTGATGAAGAGCAGGCCTATACTGGGGCTTTTGGGAACAAAAATAAACAAATATTAAACAACAATAAAAAATAAACCTGGTTATCACATCCAGTCAGCTCAGACACCAACATTATCCACCCGTTAAATGTCCTCAGCTCCATGGTGACAGTAACTGGAACTGGATGGTCCTGGAAGTGCACTGTTGTGGTCTGGTTTGCATACTGTTCCTGTCCAGGAGTTTTGGAATCATTAGCCAGTCCGTCACTTCCCGCTCAAATCATGATTGTGGATTCTTCACAGTTCACTTTATCATTGTTCCTTTTTCCACTGGAGTCCACATCCATGTAGTAAACAAAGCTGTAAAGACACAAAGTATAAACAGGTCAGCATGGAGCAACAAGAAAACAAAGAAAACCACATATGAGGCTTTACTTCCACAGCTGTGACCATCAGTCCTCTAGGTTAGGATAACACTGTATGAGGGTCTTGGCCACCATTGTAATTTTTAGACACTACATATATTTTAGTTAGGATAAATTTGACTGAAAATAGGCCCCAACAAGGATTTGGTATTTCACTATCAGAACTGTATTTCTGGCAAATTGGAGACACTTTAAATGCATCTAGATCTTCATGTTCACTGGTGAGTTGTGGTGAACAGACGTATAACACTCAACGAAACGTAAGGTATGGAAGCATCTTTGATTCTGCATCATAGTTACCATACTTAGAGATAGGGCTGGGTGATAAGGCTTAAAAATAATACTGCAATATTTTTAGGCTATAATCGCTATACATGATACATAAAGAAATTTTGAAATGTCCCCTATAGTATTGTAGACTGCAAAAATACTATTATCATCTTTTATCAATCACAGGCCTCTGAACTGGAATCAAAATGTAATCATACAGTGGCAAACTTTGTGATATCAGCAAATATCGTTGTCCAAAGAATTGATGGAATATCCTATCAAACTTAAACTTTAGTCAACATCAACTGTAGTTGATGACAATGGAGTGACTGGTCACTTCTTTTACATCTACCTGCAGCAAAATGCCATCACCACCTGATACCCGAGTGTATTTCCTGCCTGTAGATGTGACTAGGTTTAGCTGAGTGCTGTGCTCTAATAATAGCCCAGCGGCTGACGTGCCACAGCTCACAGGGGTTTGTTCCTCTCCTCATAAGTTGCATAACGTCACAGCACATGGTATGAACACAAGTGGGTCAGCTTAGGAGGAAGCATGCATGTTGATGATGAATGAGCGATAATGTGCTGAGTGGAGACATGGAAAGTGCTTATGTCACTGCTGAGGATGAGCACTTTTAATGCCTAATGTATTTACAGTAAAATACAGCATACCGTTCACAATATGGTGTGGTTGGAAAACAAGTGTTGCCTAAAGCAAATGAAAAATTCATTCAGATATTATGACAACATAAAATTTGTCTTCACAATGAGGTCAACCCACAGGTTCCTCTTATAGATTCCTCTCAGATGACTCCAATGTCACTACGGAGCTGTCAGGCCATAAACTATCCTGATGTGCTAAAAGCCAGGCACTATCGATCTGTGTTCTAGTCCAGGGGTTGACTGAGGCCACTGGTCACTGATTTAATCCTTTGTTCATGTCCAAGCTTTGGACACGCAAAACAGTTCCACTCATTTCTGACCTGAACCCTGTTTTCCTTTTGTTTGCTGTCATATTCTGAATGAAATCTTGTTTAAAAACAGTGTTGTTTTTGAAAAGACCAACTGATGAGTTCATGGTGCCCTGAGGTGTCTGCCTCTACTCACTGACGTGACTCTAATGCTTCAACATTCAGCAGGGTTTTTTTGAATTTCATCTCTTGTTTTTACAAGTGCAGCTGTGGGGGAATGTCGTACCTATGTGTGTGAACTTTCTCAACTCAAATTTAACAAGCATGCCTCCTGAGTATACACCAGGGCTGTAACAATACTTTGATCTGGATGAATATATCAGTTAGGCTTAGGCGGTATCTTTTTCTTCATACCTTTATAACCCCCTAACATTGTCCCTGGGTGAACTGTGTATACTACTGGTGATTGGTCATTATAGCATGTATGTCATTGTCTAGCCAACAATGCTGTGTTTCTAGTGTGCAGTTAGTTTATTTAGACAATGACTGCTGGGTTTAAATACTTATGGCCCATAGGATAATAACTAGACATGAGATCAGCGCCCTTCTTGCGTACATTTAGGAATAAGAACAGGTTAGCCCTCTACGGAGGTACTTAGGTATACAATGTCATACAGAACAGCAATGTATAACCTAACACTATACTCCAACAGTTCACCTAATGAACGGTCAGGCGACACAGGATTCTTGCGAATACACATCATATACATACACATACATAATATTTTCTATTTCCAGGGAAATATAATAATGGGAAAATTGGAAAACTGGTTATGTTCTAGGCTGATGGGCTGATTCGTACAATGTATATGCATCATTACAGAAAGACACAAGTCCTTTAAGTAAGTCCTTTAAACCCCCCTGCATGGATGCAATCCTTAGACTCGACAAGTATGCAAAACTCAGCAGCACAACCGTGAGTTCCTTTAGGTCCACCAAATTCATCTATGTAGGCAAGGTTAATCAACCATCTGAATCTGAGCCGCAAACTGCCAACTTTATGCATTATAATAGCACATTTGTCAGGACTGAGACACGGACTGATTGCTGCTGGGCTGGTGTTTGGTGTCTGTGTGTATTTCAGAGTGTGTTAGAAATAGGGAAAGAGAAAGTGGAAGGTGCCTGACCAAATCCGTGATAATTTCTTGTCGCCTAAGCTTACCTGAACCTGCCCGAGGGCTGCAGGTCCATTGTGCATCACTAGTTGTTTAAAGGTAGGGTCTGGAGGATTTTCCAGTTGCGTGTTTGTAAACACACATTCAAATTTGGCCCCTCCTATCAGGCTCAACTCTCCCGGGTGTGTTGAGCCCGGAGGTACGGAAGAAGGCTTCACAGAAGAGGTTCAGGCAAGGCTCGCGTTGGTGCACGCTCGGACATGCTCGGGCACGGCACCTGTGCTCTCTCATTGGCTGGGGAAATCTCCACCCAGAAGCGGTGCGAGCTCACAAAAACATAAAAATACAGTTAAAGGGCAGGAGCTCTGCAAACAGAGTCACCACCACACGAGTAGAAGCCCATAGGTGATGATTAAGCAGGATTTCATTTGTATATGTCTATATTTTGTTTTGTTTGAAAATCCTCCAGATCCTACCTTTAATACATGGCATTCTTTTCTTGTAGCTCTTACTGCCTCTGTGTACACTGCGCTGACGTGTGTGCGGCTTGCGCGAGACCGTGAGACACAGGTACCGCCTTCATGCGTGTTCACATGCTTTCGCTGGTCTCGCACGCAAGCGCACACACGTGAGCACAGTCCACAGAGAGGCAGTTAGAGCTACAGACTACAATGAGGCTAAAAACAGAGTTCAAATGACGTTTTTTTTTTTTCAACATTTTATGTCGGGGCTTCAGGACACTTGGATCACTACGGACGAGCAGTATGGAGATATTTTGTGGTTTCAATTATGTGTTCTTGGACGTTTTAATCTGGGTCGCCGTCAGCCATTAGGTGTGCAGTTGTGCTGCTACCCACTCCCCCTCGGATCTCCGTAAGTGTTGTGAGGACTCTAAAACTTCACCTGAGCTTCCATCGGCATATGGGTGAGTAGATAATGGCTGAATTTTCATTTTTGGGTGCACTATCCCTTTAATAATTATTAATACCACCAAATAATACACTAAAATAGCCTTGTTTAGAACCATATCTTATGCATATTTCTCCTTGATGCATTTAGTGTTGCTTGAAACATGAGCGATGTGTTTTGACTGTAGCTGAAGTTACCTTAAACCTTGTTCTTCTGCTCACAGGACAGAAAATGTCCCATTTTTGGGAAACATATTAATCCCTGGTGTAAACAACTGTATTATATAAAAGTGAAGTATATATGTTCCATGAGATGTATCCGGTGTAGACAGCCTGTACCAGTCTACTGTGTTTTATGTATGTCACTGCTCAGGCCACACACACACACACACACACACACACACACACACACACACACACACACACACACACACACACACACACAGAGTATAGGCAGCTGTTGACTTCGTTTTCATTTTCGGCTGTGGCTCAGAGGTAGAGCAGGTCGTCCACCAATCAGAAGATCAGCGATTTGATCCCCGGCTCCTCCAGTCTGCATGTCTAAGTATCCTTGAGCAAGATACTGAACCCCAAATTGCTCTCGATGGCTGTTCCATCAGTGTGTTAATAACTGAGTAGCAGGTATGCACCTTAATGGTAGCCTCGGCCACCAGTGTATGAATGTGTGTGTGAATGGGTGAATGTGAATCGTAGTGTAAAAAGCGCTTTGAGTGGTCGAATGACTAGATAGGCGCTATACAAATGCAGGTCCATTTACCATTACCGTTCACATAATGGGCCCAGTGTGCTTCAATCTAACTCGTCCATACATCATGTTGTACAAGATATGTAAAAGTGTCCATAACTGTTGTAAATGACCACCTCCTATGAAGAGGGGCAAGATGCAATAACTTGCGTAAATGGGAGTCAAGCTAAAATGATACTTTCTGTGATGTAAATTTTGTCCACAAGGTTCCACACAGATAACCAAATACAGCCCAAATTTAGACATGTGTGAACGTGTTCGCCTGAGCAGAGACGTGTGTGCTGTTTTCAGGGCCCTTATGGAAAGGTGTGCATATATTAATGTATTAAGAATTAAAAATGTGCATGTGTGCCTTCTTAATTAAAATGAACATATATTCAAATTAGGGTTGCAAATTGTAAGCACTTTCCTTAATGTTATCGGAAAAATTAACAATCAATCGATCGATTGTGACTTCAAGAAAACATAAAAACTTGGCTTATACCAAACAATACCAAATAAGTTTTTTCCTCCATCAAAGCTCACAGCAGCATATTGCACTTGCTCTGACACTGACTGATTAAATTTCACATGATCAATCAAATTCTTAACGACTAATTTATTGATCGTTGAATTATCATTATCATGCCTAATACAAACACAGTCAAACAGAAATATGTGAAATAGACACAACTTCTTAACAAAGCATTACGTGGTGGTGGGTATGAAATGTATTAAAATTTCATGCTGGCAACACAAACACAATGCGAGTGCAAATTCTATTGTAAACGAGCACAGTTTCAAACATGTCACTAGCATTTTCAAACAGTTGCAGATGGGTAAGGTTTAAACAACAAAAAAATATGTTTAAGAATCATGGTTTTGGTTAAAATAATAATAATAGTAAGTGACATAAATGTACCTACTTTGCATAATTACATAAAGTCCATAAAGTCTCACTACACTGACTTTTGGTTTCACACAGGACACGAATAGCGGCCTCCTGGTTTAAAGTCTGTATTTGTTTGACAATTTGTCTGCCCTACACAGACTTCCTTGCCATTTATACTTAATTGGTGTGTCTACCAGAACAAAAAAAAAATCCTCACTTTGCATTGGTATTGCATTTCATTCCCACCACCACGCAATGTGCTTTTATGAGTTTGTGTCCATTTCTTGCATGTCATGGGACTAGGGCTTCTTTGTTATTGCTTTTTGACATAGCAGTTTGTAGTCTGAATATTAAACCCTATAAAACCCCTCTCTGGTCAAATCCTTGCTGAGGTCAGCATATCATTTTTCTGATAATTGCTCTTGAGGTGTTATTACAGCTACATTAAAAATCAAGATGAAGGAAACATGGCGGATGTCGTAGCCCTGCAGATCCTGGACACACTAAGGCCTGCTGCCTCCTGAACCACAATGCCAGCCATTTGTTGTTGCATAACCCAAAAGCAGACCACCTCATTAAAAACCGGCAGAGACTGGTATCTTTGGGGAAGTGGTGTGGGCTGGTTTCTTGTGAGCACAGGACACCGTGGCAGCTCTCCATGATAACCAGTTGGAGAGGGAGTGTTGCAGTTTTACGAGCTCTGGGTGGTTTTGTGGCCGTGCGGCATGCAAATCAACACCTTTCAATTGGCTGGCATTCACAAAAAGTGTTCATTATGTAACTTTAGGTGTGTGCCTCCAAGTTCCTCTTGATGCAAAACTGACAAAGCATTCCCAGTAAATACAGAGGTTGGACAAAGTGTAGTAATACGATCACCTTTGATAACTGGTAGACAAAAGCAACAATGTAAAATTTCAAGAGTTGGGATGATATTCAGAAGTTATGCTTTCTAATAAAACAAAGCTGCTATTAAAATGTGTCATTCTGTCCTGATCAGTTGCCCCACATTGGTTTAAAGTTTTTTTTCACTATTTGTTTGTTCCACCATCTGTGTTCCTTGGTTAATCCTGCCATCTTGAAGTTCTTATGTTCTCCTTTTTTCACAGGACAGAGCGCACAGCCAACAACAACAACAGTGACAGAGCAAATTCAAAAATACTAACTTGATATCAGAGAGAGGAGACCACTCCCTGCTTTCAACAGATGATGACCATGTCTCTTTTCATCTAATATTTATAGATCAAGATGAACCCCATCAGCTTTAGTAGTATTATTCAAACAATATGAACTGTCAACACAACAGCGGAACCACAGTATCGAAAAGAAATCACCACAAGCCCAAAATATTACCACGTACAGCACCTGCAGTGAGTTGAGAGGCTGTGATACAGTAGATGCTATGCAGACTGTGAGGAGATTAACACGGTGTAAAGAGCTTAGAGCCCATTAGATCCAACACAGCCACCATGAATGGGGACAGCTGAGTGGAAAACATGTGGATCAATGTTATTCCAGAGCAGAGCATTGTGGGATGGGAGGCTATAGGGTATAGGGTGCTTGAAGGCTTACACAAGTTTTGTAGATTTTTATTGACAAATACTTAAAAATAAAGAGAGGTGAGCTTTTCTTTGAGACTTTTTCTTTACAATTCAACTTTTGAATAAATACAAGAACACAAAGCGGCTCTCCACCAGAATCATTTATGTAGAATCTAAGTTCTGTAGTTCTTTCTCTGAACCCTGAGGGCCCCTAGGAAATATTTACAACCTTCTCAGCCACTGAATGCTCACTTTAACAAGCATGTTGCATAAGAACACCAATGCGTTCATCACACCCACTCCCAGAATCTCATAAAGGTAGCCTCCCTCTGGCATGTCTCAGCCCCCTATAATATCCCCCACTGACTGAGCCAACAGAGAACATAGCGTACCCTGCCTTCAAACTGCTGTCCAAACCACTTCATTTCCTTTAGAGGAGCAAGATCAGCATTCTCTCAGACCTTACTGGCTTTGTTTAAAATGTACATTGTTTTGGAATATTTGGATAAGATGGAAGACACATGCAAAAAGAAAATCCTCAACCTTGCTTGAAGGCATCAGTGTCTTTATTACATAAGGTTGAGGCATTCATGCATGGGGTGTGAGGACAACACCCTGAAAATGCCTCAACTTGTAAAAGGCCTGTTCATGCTGTCACAAAAAGGATTCCCAAAGTAATGTCTGCACACATGAGGGGGGGAGGGGCGGGGCTTACAGTGCTCCAGCCTGGTTTAGAGAGTCAGTTCATTGCTGGCAGGCAGCAAGAGGACAAAATGTTCCAGACGCAAGCCTCCATAAGCCATGAACCAGGAGCAGCACTCTCATTGTCCAGCAGAGGAGGAGAGGGAGGAAGGGAGGGTAGGTAAGGAGAATGGAGAGAAATGGACAAGGGCATGTCACACATCACAGGTACACATGGTTATGATATGATGCTGAAAATACACATTTTAGAGGGATTTCCCAATCGTGATCCATCTCATTAAATATTTAAAATTTGCCCAAACAGTCCCAAACGATATGTATATATATTCTTAAATAAAACATCACAGCATCTTCTTTATAGTCTTCATTCCTTTTTTAAGATACTGACTATAACTTACTTACAGATTTAAATCACAATTGTACTTACAAGAGACCTCGTCATATTGCTTATTGCCAAAGTAGCAGTTACTACAACCTCACTGGCACTGTGAAAAGTGCATTAGCTATTAGGCTTCTTTAATTTTTCAGTTTCTATAAAAAAATAATAATCCAGAATCAGCCAGGCTTTACAAACATTAAGTGAAAAACCTGTGCCTGTGGTGGCATTTTCACTATGATTGTGCTGTTACAGTCCTCGAGTTCAAGAATTCTGTTACCAATAAACCATAAGAAACTTACTCAAAGGCAATGCTGATAATTAAAGCCATTTATAAGATAAAGTGACAATGATCAGGAGGTTCAAATGTGTCCAGTGTTGAGGAGTGGTGGCTTCTTTCCTTTTTCTACCAATAGAAACTGAATAACTGCTTTGGGTATTGAAATGTTGGTCAGGTTGAAGAAACAAACTATAGACATCACTTTGAGAACTGATGATGAGCATTTGACATTATCTTTTGGCATTTTAAAAGTGACATAATCAATTCATTTGGAAGAAAAAATTGTTGGTGCATTGATTAATAATGTGAATTGTCTGTCACCAACTGTAAGTTATCCATCCCCACACTAATGTGACCAGATCCCAAAGACCTGCCCCGTCCCCGTAAAAAGAAAAATAAAACAATCTGAGCCCCATACGTCATCCCATCGGACTACAGATTGTGTGTGTGTGTGTGTGTGTGTGTTAAACAAGGGGTTAAGAATGACTGTGGGATTGTAGGACTAATTGTCAAACAAACGCCAGGCTTAGTCGTGGTCAATGGAGGGTTCAAGTTCAAACAAACAGACGGACAGTTCGGGTCACTGAACATCCTCTCAGCGGCTGACTGATGTTAAACAAGGAGTTTCCGCTCTAAATAGCAAACTGAGATAATTAAAATCTTACAGGGACACTTCTCCTACACTGTCACTAAAGTTATTTCCTGCTGAGTAGGCATGTTTGTTTTGGGGGGAGGAGGAGGGGAGATTTCTTGTACACATCCTTGGGAGGGAAGGGGGCAGTATTGTGCATGCGCGGCTTCCATAGAAGACAAAATCACATCTCCAGGCATCCATGACCAAAAATCGTTTACCCTCGATTTCCTTAATTTTGAAACCATTTGACCTCAAAATCGTAATCGCGATCACCAGACGATTAATTGCACAGCCTTAGTGGGAGGTTAGGTTATGATTAAAGATATGATATTAACATTTTTAAAAATGACTAGACCTATGTTGTATATTTTGTTGAGCTGTGTACTTCAATTATCCCAAATGTTTCCAACAATAGTCAAACTGAGAAAAATCCAAGAAATGGTGCATTTCATTTTGTTGCTTGTCAGTGATATCATATCCCCTTTAATCCCTCTAGCTTTTACAACTTCCCAAAAAAAGTCAGGACACATCAGATGATACATTATTGTAAATCATCAATGTCGCACAGTTTTACTCTGTAACAGTAATACAGCATGTTTTCTGCCATGACAGCATCATTTTTTAAATTGCATGACACACAGTAATCCAGTTGAGGCCCAATCTATTGATTTGAAATTTAAATGACAAGTGGCTCATTCCAGAGACCAAGCTAATGCATACATTATACCATTTTAACAACATGGTTGTGTCATTGTGTGATTTTAGTGTTTAAAAAGGGGTTAGTTTGGATTAGGTATGCATGTGGTTAGACATCTAAACGATAAAATGCCTACCACCTTGCTTGTTGGCACCAGAAATATTAGTCGGTCAAGCCTATTAGTGTACATGTACAAGGCGGCTTAGCTGTCATGCAGCCACAGCCCGCCATTAGTGGGTGCTACAGAGCCGTCAGACAGCAGTCCCCCTCCCCGCAGTAATGCTCGAGTAGACTGGAGTTTTAAAGAGGGAACAGATGGCATCTTTTCCTAAATATATCACTATGAAAATAATGTGGGTTGCACAGGGTGATGGCCACAGTAAAATCAGACTATCAGCGTTTACATAGGTTACTTAGTGGCTGCCACCAGTGCCGAAATTTTGCAGAAAAAATTTGCTTTACGGCAGGAAACGCGCCATGTATTGCGAAATTGGTCGGTCAGCTAATCAGGGACTGGAGTGAGTCCTTATGAGGAGTTGGGCATGAGATAGTTGAGTCACAAGCACAATGGCAGACGGACAACGTTTGGAGACAAGTGAAAAATGGCCTAGCAAAAAAAAACGAGCTCCTCTGTCTGAAGAGGCAAAGAAGAGCAAAAAGGAGAGTGATAAAAGGAGAGTGATAAAAGAAGAGGAAAAACAAGAGTAAACGTCAGTCAAGTGTTCAAGAGGTGGAGGGAGCTCCTTGACCAAAGAGGCTTCAAAACCGATGTCCAGCTAGCTTTCTTTCTATTGGATCAGTAAGTAACACGGCTAAATGTTAGCTAGATGAGAGAGGACTGTACTGTACTGGCTGCTAGATAATTCCTAGCTGGCCAGCATCGCAAATCGCCGCAACCAGGGACCGGGTAGCGAGTGTTGGTTGGCTGACATCCTCGTTGCCATTCTACGGCGGCCCTCGGACAGTGATACCCCCCTCCCTTCCTTCTGTTCTCTTCTCACGGAGGCAGCTATTGACGGACATTGCCCAGCTAAGTAACACCCAGGTAAGTGAGCACTGAACTTTTCTTTCCGATTCAATTTGAGCTCCAATCAGCCGCTTCGTTTCCATACGGTACCGTTTATAGAATTCCACTGTGTCTTCTGTTGTTTGTACTGATACTGTACATATTGGTATAATTTACTGTGAGTTGTTTGTACTGGTACTGTGCATTCTGGTATAATTATTGGCATTACTTTTTGTTTTTTCTTCAGATAAATCTGATAATTGTTGCTCGGTCTCTTTACTCATTTATTTAGTAGAGTGTCCACACACCTTCTCATTCTACAAATACATAGAGGTAAACTGGTGGCTTTACAGCCTACGTTTTATTTAATTTAGAGAGTCTAATAGAGTCATATAATTGATTATCTCTGATCCCCACGGTCAATTTGGTCGTCGCAACACCACTGACGCTAGGTGGCGCCGAGCTAAGAAAAAAACCCAATCCTATCTGTTGCCTCTTTAAAACAGCACAGTGGGAAATTGGAGAGATGTCCTCTCGCAAAACCAGCATGGTTTGGCAGTACTTTGATCTAGAAAATGAATTCAGCAGCAATTGATCTTTTTGAGATGTTACATGATTTGTTAACTTAAGTGAGTCATTGTCAGATAATATGCAGGGTTTACATTCATACTGCACGGAGCAAAATGGCTCTCATTTTATCTGAAATTTAATTATAAATTACATGTTTTATTAACTTTAAAGCAAACTGCTATCATTTCTGTCAGATAATCTGCAAGGTTCAATGTGCTCCACATTTCAGAGCCAATTTATTTAGTTTAGAAGTTATTTTAGTGGATAACTTTTGACTGAGTTGCCGTCATGTTCACATTCATACGCAAAGTGTCTCGTACTTCAGCGACATTTAAAATCCGACATGGTTGTTGAAGATTGTGAAATAGGCTTCAAAAGGCTCTTAATGCACACAATATTTTTTTTTGGGGGGGGGGGGGCAATGTTTAAAATACTTAACAATAAACTGTGCCAAATTTTGACTGTTTTCTGAGTGTTTTCCCTTGTTTAGACTAGTCGACTAGTCTTAATTAAAATTTTCTTTTAGTTGACAGGGAAATTAGACGCCAGGAGCATCCCTAGTTTGGATTTAACAAAGTCACACAATAAAACAAACTAACTGGTCAAGATGGCAGTTTTTTTTTCTTCTCAGTGCCGCTGTCTTTGTGAAAAGTCTCATTGACTGACTGTCACCTGTGTGTATGCGGAGAAGGAGAGGGGAGGAGGGAGCAGAGCCGTGGAAACATCCTGCAGTCTGACATAATATCATGCGTTTAAATAACTTATTAGACGGATAAAAAGAGAGAAAGGCGACGTTTAGGGAGCAAGCCCAAATAAGCAACTCCACTTTAGAAACAAGCCCAAAAAAATGCAACCCCGAGGCCGCGACTACCAATATTTGTAAGCGACTTTACAAAAAAACACAAGCCCAAAGTCGCAGCTAAAAAGCGGACCTGACAACCCTGCCCTATGATCTTTGATCCAGCAGCACATCATCCAAATGAAAACAAGTGGCTCACGCTTGTGCGCACTACACAGTTGTTCTTGCGCGCAGCATTGTCACCTGCTCATTTCGTCTGTTAGTGGAATTATTAACCCCCCCCCACACACACACACACACACTGCCAAAGATCCTTCACTGTTTATGCATCTCTGCCAATAACTCATTGTTCTCTGCTTGACTCTATCTCTCTCTCACACACACACCCACACACCGCCCCCCCCCCCCCCCCCCCCCCCCCCCCCCAAAAAGTGNCCACACACACACACACACACTGCCAAAGATCCTTCACTGTTTATGCATCTCTGCCAATAACTCATTGTTCTCTGCTTGACTCTATCTCTCTCTCACACACACACCCACACACCGCCCCCCCCCCCCCCCACACACACACCCTGAATATGTGTATTTCATTTAAAGGCAGGCTGTTTTCCCTCAGGCCTATGTTGTACTCTGCTTCGTTCCCAGTGCCAATCTAAAAGTTGTCCTCCCTGCTGCTCACATCCTCCACCCTCTCAACCCCTGAGGTCATCAACACACCTCCTGTTACTTACCTTCAACTTTTACTGCGACAACTTGAGCACTCTATCAGCGTCAGTCATCTTGTCTGTATCTATAGCTTAGTTTAGTACTGATGTCAGAGCAGTAGATTTGTTCACTCGTTAATCCTGTTTCCTTTACAGTGACGTGAGATGCTTTGGCAGAAATCAGGAGCAGCAGTCAAGCTTAGAAACTATATTTAAAGTAAAGGGACCAGGCCAGCATGTCTTCTCATGTCTTGTGGACAGTCAAGGATAAGGGATAGTTATTACAACTTGGATGTTTTTTCACAGTTTTGGCTGTCATTCTTGTCAGGAAAAATAACACTGTACTAACCAAGTCCATTGATGACAACTTGGTGTGCCACTGGTGTTTTCCATAAGCACCAGCTGTTGGCCGTATGGCTGGACATTAAAAGTTTTCCAGCCGACAACTTTCCCACATCACCATTTCTCACATCACCATTACCTGGTAGATCTTGTTCATTTTTAACTACATCTTTTAACTGGACAGAAGCTTGGCTCGCAGTCCCCTCCAACCCCCTGTGTCAGTCACAGAGAGTCAGAGACACACTGATTTTTAACATGATTGGCTTAATTTCAGTACGATGAGAGGAAGTGGTGATGCATTGTCCATCTTCATATGCAGTCATTGGCACAGACAAATAATGAATGTAGCTACCATATTGTCACCCACTCATTTATGGACTCCCCTTTTGAACGTCATGTTTGGAATTACAGCAGGGCTCTACATGCACGTGCGATGGAAAAAAATGTTTGTGCGATTAATTTATTTGCCTAGTAGCACGCGTGCAACAGACTGCTTGCAAGCCGCTTGTGTGTGTGTGTGTGTGTGGTCTGTTTTTTTCTCGTAAAATCTGACACATGACATGAGCGATGGCTCATCGTTATCCTACAAAAAAAAAAATCGCTAGTCTACATGGTAGTTGTAGTCTACTGTGATAACGACCATTCGTAGTATCCTGTATATCCAACGTGATAACGACCATTCGTAGTATCCTGTATATCCAACTACAATTGTCACAATTCCTGTGTGGTTACCTCTAGCCTCTCCCATCATCACTTCACTTCAGCAAGACGGCGGTGAAAATGAAGAGGTATTTTCAGCCCCTCGACAAAAACCCCAAACAAAAAGAGAAAAATTACGAAAAATTTGTAGAGGTGGTAACGGACATTTTATACTAGGCCTGTCGCGATATGCTATAAGTTGGTTAATTGCGCGGTAAATTAAAAGGGAGACGGTAACGACAAGAGCGTTCACTGCCGTGCATCGTCTGGCAGCCAAGTGAGTTGGTTCATTAGCGTAATGAATGGAGGGAAAGCTCTTGCCATCGAGTGTCTTTGTCTCTGTGGGGGAGGCGGGGCTATGGGCTACACAGTGCGATCTTCATGAGGGGGAGACGAGGCGGGAAAAAAAACAGAGAGTTGAGCATAAAGCCTGATTTATGGTCCTGCGTTAAATCGACGAAGTCGCTACGTCTTAGGGTACGTGGCTACGCAGAAGGCTCACCGTAGCCCCCGGCGTAGCCTGACGTGCACCTCCCCAAAAATGTAGAAGATGAGGGTACTAATGACAGACAGCCTGTCACTGTAAGCAGCCCGCCCTTAATTATGCATAATTTAAAGCCTTAATAAAATGTTAACGGGTCAGTTATATAAATTTTCAGCCCTGTACAGTTGTCAAGAATGTTGATATTAGCTATTAAGGTCAAAACCAGGCTGTAAACATGTTTATTTTAGCTGTAAAGTTGGACCTTTTAACATGGGAGTCAATAGGTGTGACTGGCCCTGGAGGTTGCCGCTTATTCATTTGTTTTAACATCCATGACACTTTACAGACCCACTTCCTGCTTCAGCCTTAGTCTTACCTGCAGTTAAGGGGTTTAAATAATCTGGGTTGACTGTTCCCTTTGAGAATTACCAAGGAGGATTAGGGCAATGTTAAAGGAAAAAAAAAATCTTCGGTTTCGAGAGTAAAGTCGGAAATCTACGAGAATTAAGTCAAAATATCACCAGAAAAGTCACAGATTTAGACTGTAAAGTTAGGTAACATGGTATAAAAAATGACGAAGTGTGAACAAACAGTGTTGGGGGTGACAGTAACATATGTTTTAGCAGTGATGAAGTAATATGATGCGTTACCAACAAGATTATGGGTGATATTATTGCTTTTACAATGTCAACCCTAACCCTAACCCACCTGAAAACTGTTTGTTGTTTTAATTTTTCCTTCGTCGACTCTGATCCACACCGTTGCACTTCCACCAGTGTGCCACCAGATAAAATATCCTCTGAAGGTTGTTGTGTCATCTTACAGACTACATTATAGAAGGGTGCTGCCGGTGATCACACATCTGGGTGATGCTGCATTGCGCATGAAAACATATTCAACGTACTAATGCACATAGGATGGCATCACCCAGATGTGTTGATCAACAGGACAAGGAAAAAACATATCACAGGCCAGCTCCTTACCCCCACTGTCTTCAGGCAGCCTTAGGACGCAAAGCAGAACGGGATGCATTGTAGGTATATAAATGATAACACATTGAACAAAATAACGCACAGTGCAGCATCACCCAGATGTGCGATCACCAACTGCAGCACCCTCTATAATATAGTTTGTGATATGACACAACAACCTTCAGGGGATTTTGTTTTTCACTGGTGGTCCACTGGTGGAAGTGGAACAATGTGGATCAGAGTGAATGAAGGAAAAATTAAAACAATTAACAGTTTTCAGGTTGTAATGCATTGTGTGACATTGTAAATGCAGTATCACCCATAATCTTGTTGGTAACGCGTTATATTACTTAATTACTGCTAAAACGTATATTACTGTCACCCCCAACACTCTTTGTGCACACTTTGTTGCTTTTTATACCATGTCACACGATTTAATGGTCTTAATCTGTGGCTTTTTTTCGCCTGAAATTACAAGTTTAATCTCATAATATTTCAACTTTATTCTCATAGATTTACGACTTTATTCTCAAACTTTAAGATGTTTTTCTTTAACATGGCCCTAATCCTCCTTCGAGGAAGAATTCTCCTGAACAATAGAAAGATGTTATAAAATATCAGGCACTAGATTGTACGCATTTTAAACTATCCACTTTGACCACTCAGAACTAATGCCAGATGTAAAGTGGGTCTTTGTCATGATAGAGTTTATATTAAAATGGAAATGCTTTGCCTATTCTTATTCCTGAAATCTCTCACTTGATCTATAGTAACGTAATGGTTACTGAAAGTAAGAAAAACAGCTAAAGAGCAGGGAAAGAACATTTCTGAAACACATGCATGAAACTGTAATATTCCACAGCAAACAGTGACTTGACCACCAGTGGCTATTAAATGAGGGACGTTCCAGCCAGTGACCGGGACAAGAAAGGCTAATGGTGTCAGCTGAAGGAAGATTACCTGCTCTCACCCCTGGGTTACCCACGGCCAGTGTTCCCTTTAAGCCAGTGGTGGTGAGTCCTGTGTCACAGAGGAGCCTGCAGGTTTTAATTCTCACTAATCAGATCAGCAGCTCATTTTGCTGACTGCCCTCCCTCTCTGGTTAACAGGTGGAGAAATCAGTGAAATTAGCTGTGGTATAGTTTGGTTGGGGTCAAAAAAAAACTGCAGCTTTCTAAAGTTGCACACAACTAATTCAAAGAGACTCTTCCTAAAAAGTAGGAGGTAGACAGTAAATGAGTTAATAAGGAAATGGAGCTTACCTGGGAAGGAAAGGGGTCCCTTCTTTGACTGGTTAGGGTAAAAAAGGAGAGGTTCAGGGAAGGTAGGGGCTGTCATGCAGCACACGTGACTTGGTCCATCCGCACCTCCAGCTGGAAGGCATCTGGCCGGTCCTGAGGGTTGACTGCAAGCATGTCCTGGAGGAGTTTCTTCACCCCTTCAGACATGGAGCTCCTGGCCTTCTGAGGGATGTGGAGAACCATTTTAGGGTTCTCCAACAGAGCCTCCCCGACAGGTACAATCTCTGTGCCCTGCCGTATGTAGGTGCCCAGCAGTTCACGCTTGGACTCTGCGTCGATGAAAGTGATCCGCTCAATCATCGCCCAGATGATGATGCCCAGGGCGAAGATATCAGCCTTGGCTGTGTAGTGGCCCTCCCACACCTCGGGGGCCATGTAGAAGTCCGAGCCACAAGCTGATGACAACCAGAACTTGTTGATGTTGATGATGTTGTTCTGGTTGCTGCCTCGGCCGCCCCCTCCTGCTGCAGGGTGTTCTTCACTGTTTTTTGAGTTTAGGCCAGCACAAACCTTACTGAGGCCAAAGTCGGCCACTTTGAGAACAGGGGAGCCAGATTTCTGTGAGATGAGGATGTTGTCTGGCTTCAGATCACGATGGACGATGTTGTTCTTGTGTAAAAAAGCTACAGCACTCGTCAACTGGCGCATAAAGCTCCTGTTGGTCTGGGGGTCAGGCCGGCGGGACAGGATGTACTGATTGAGATCCCCACCCTCGCAAAACTCCATGACGAACCAGAGGTAGCACGGCTCCTCTGGGTAACCCAGGATACGTTCCCCTGCAGCGTGCAGATTGAAAATGGACAGATATAATCTGATTAGTGAGATAACAGCAGTCAAACTGTGACATTCAGTCTGTTGATTAGAGCTAAAAGCAGTGGTGTTCCGTACCAGGACCACAACAAGTGCAAAAACACTCACTCTCACACTATACTTCAAGCCCACAACAATGAATCATACATGAGTCATGTACACACAAGGACAGTGCTACTTTCAACACAGGATTTGACATGCTAATTATTTTCTGACTGAAGATCATCCACAGGTTTCAGGAGTTAGAGATACTTGGTAAGTTGTTATCATCCTGTAGAAACAACACAATGTTTAGTGGTTTGTAGGTTTGATAGTATCATGATCTGTGCCACTACAAAGAGTGTTACATTTGAGGTTTAAAACCTCAAACCTTTGCAGACATTTCTGTAAGATCTGCAAGTGTTGTTGCTGTCATCTAACTGTCCTGCAACATCTAAGGTTCAGCCAAGGTGGTAAACCACCTGGATCCTGACACCTCTCATCTCATGATCAATTTAGAAGCAGTGCAAACATTATGCACATTAGTTAAATATATGACTTCTGCTGTGAAATAGAACCTCTACACGTTTTGCATTGGAGGTGGTCTTTGATTTAGGCAAGGTGGCCAACCTCTTCTATCAAACCCTGATGGTAGGGTGATAAATAATGGATAGCAAAACCCAACCAAAACTGTATTTTTAAGGTAAAAATAATGACAGAGATATCTGGTAATTAATAGAAATTGACAGATATTTGTTTCATTAAATAAACTCATGTTTTATATGGATCCTAGGGCTGGGCAATATACTGATATTACATAGATATTGTGATAGAAGAGTAGATAACGTTTTGAATTTTGATATCGTAATATCACAAGTGTTGTCTTTTCCTGGTTTAAAAGGTTGCATTACAGTAAAGTGATGTCATTTTCTGAACTCACCAGACTGTTCTAGCTGTTCTATTATTTGCCTTTACCCACTTTATCATTATATCCACATTGCTGATTATGAATTAAAATCAAATTTTGTATAGCACCAATAGCCAACCCTACAATATCGTTGCAATATAAATATTGAGGACTTTGGTCAAAAAATATTGTGATATTTGATTTTTGGCCTAGCCCTAACAGTTCCATTAAAGTTGATTCTTAAGGAATTGTGATGCACTGAGCAGGACAGTGTACTTTGGTTGAAAAACATTGTTGTTTTTTTTAAATTACCTCAAAAACATTTTTCTTCACAATCATTTGTTGTTACTTATCAGCCAACACCTATTGCCAATACCAACACGATCTATCTGCAATAATAATAATACTAATAATAATATCAGTTGATATATTGGCCCAGCTGCTTTATCAGTTGGGCTCTTAACAGAAACTGGTGATTTTTTCTCACATATCATGTCTTAATGTACACTGTACTGATCAGGTGTATTATATATAATAACAGGATATAACTTTGAGGTAAGAGTGAATGTGGCTTTAAAATGTCCAAATAGCATTCCTTCCCAACACTGACCTGCCCTTATCATCTTTATGTGAGCTGTTGACTACTTGGCTTTACACTTAATAAACTAGGTTAAGTGGACCAAGACAAAAGGCATATGTAGATTAAAAACAAACAGCCTTTGCATTGTTCCCCAGCCCTACAAACATTAGGTTGTTTTCATGGCTGCAAAAGATGTCAGCTCCAGATTAATATTTCATTTCAAGAGCCTGAATGGTGACACTTATATAACAGCCAGGCTATTAAAAGAAAAGAAGCAAAGGCTGAGCACTGATTGAGTTGCAACTCTAAAATTTTAACAGCACAGGTCAGTACTGGTAGTTTAATGCAAAAATTCAATTTTATGAAGATATATTCACTAGCTACTACCTATTTTTCTATTAGCCCTGCTGAGCAGTAACAAAGGAAGTGATAAGTAGGTCAAACTGGATGGATGACAACCATGATAAAAACAAAAATGAATAAAAATGTAGTTGTCATAACATATAGCTGCAGTATTTCATTATAATATTTCACATTACACTGTAACATCATTGTTTAGTGTCTGAAATCACAGTCAACAAGCAATATGTCAACATGCTGCCAAGTAGTACACTGTGTACTCTTGTGAGCTGAGGGAAACACGGTGTACTCTCTGTGCCTACTATATGTAACGTATAGCAACGTCACTGACAGACAGAGGGTCGCAAAAGGAATTCATGTTACTTTTAATTCACAAAATGCCTTTTCAGTGAATGAAACTTAATACCATACATGCAGTTTATAGAGTCTTAATTATTCTGTGGTGTGCATCTGAGTGTGGTTGATTAAAGCGAACCCATTTTGGTTACACTTACTGTCATCAACTACAGACCCACAGTGCATGTTTACATAAGCTGAGGAGACATTTAACTGTTCTGTAGCTGAATTTAATTTATTTTAATTAATACACAAGACAACTGAGCTTTTAATGCAAAAGTCTAAAAAAAACTGGAGCATAAACTGACAAAATCACTGTCACCTTATAAATTACTTAAGTATAATTCTATAGACAAGCATTTTGGAGTAAGGACATTATAAGACACAGGTTAAAGCATGTGCGTGTACTCTTTAATTATTTGCAATAATGAAGGTATTGTACTGCTGACGACTGAGGACTAAACATGACAGTAGCCTCTTTACCTTTGAGTGACGTCTCCACCAGGCGCAGGTACTGTTTGGACCTCTTGTTGCCATGGCTCATCTTCTGAGCCAGGCCCTTCCTCTGCAGGACACACTCCTCTAGCTGGACCACATTCTGGTGTCGGTTCTCCAGGCTCGTCAGGGCCCAGAACTCGGCCAAAGCCAGCTCTACGTTTTCCGGGGCGTCGCATTGGAGCCTCTTCACCGCCACCCTGGCCCCTGTTTTCCGAGCTATGGCCTCATACACCACCCCGTAGCTTCCTCGGCCAACCTCCCGCAGCAGGCTGTAACGTGGAGACACCGCCACGGCGGGCTCCGGTCGGTCATTCCGAAGGAAACCAATGGAGAAGCAGTCGTCGTCCTCTTCTTCCTCCATGGGCTCCGTGCGATTATTGTCCTCCACCGTCAGGGAGCGGAGGACTTTACCCACCTCCCGCTTCATCTTTACGGCCACACTCCGTCTGCAGCCCCGCACACCGCCGCTTACCTGTTTCCTCTTCTTCCCGTCGCAAATATCCATAATTTCTTTTTTGTTGAAAGTAAGCATGAAGGAAGGACGTCTTTATCGCTCATTACTTAAACTCTAAACTAAAAAAGTCTGACGTCCTTACGTCTGCCTAGCTGATGTTCGCGGAGTTTAAACGCCAGCCTGTTAAAAGTTGAATACTTTGCTCTTGATAATGAGAACGCTAGCTTAGTGCTACCGATTGTCCAGCTGTAGGGACTAATTTACCTTCACAAACAAAATGTTCCAGCTTCCAAGTACACACGGAGAACAGAGGGCGTGGTGTTCTCTGCAGCCGCGCGCTGATTGGCGGAGAGGGGAAACAGCTCGCAGAGATCCCGTTATGGTCAAAGGGGTGGAGAATACAGCGAGCACGCGAATACTATGTTTTTATTTTGAAATAGGACTCTAGTCTGATGAGGGTCCGTTATTACTAAAGCTTCTGATTTGAACTCTTTGTGTATTTCATAAATTGTGCTATTTCAGAGTAAACCAGCATGGATTCCTTTATCTGTGCTCTTGGAAGCACGGACTAACAGAGAAGGCGGGGTCACGTGTACACCATGTGTATGGGGCACGCGTACGCCATGTGTCGCCCATTCCCTCTCAGCAACAGACAAACCATTGACAAACAAGGAACAAAGGTAGACGGGATATTATTTCATTATGAGTGCCACCCTGGGTACTGTTGACAACTGAAATAAAATATTCTTAAATACTATTTTTGTTATACCAAAATATCACTACTCTGTTACATGTGTAATGAAAGGTTTGTAAACTGTAATTTTTACTTGGTTATTTTTTTTTATTTCATTGTTTTTAGATGTTTCTTCATGCCCAATTCATCATTTATTTCATTTTATTTTATTTGTGTATACATGTATATGAATCTTACCCATTTAACACCTTGGAATAATGTGCATTGATTATATGACCACATATGTAGGTGTAAAGTACATTACAGTATGTTGACATACAATATAAGATTTAGTATAGACATACATTCACACCCATTATCCTCCCGGCAGCACAGAAGATTTATACAATTAGAATCCAAGATGAGTGTGACTAATTAAGTATCTGACCAAATATTTCCCCCTCTGTTCTTCAGATATGATGTTGGATATTGGCCAGAAAAGTGTTTTATGCAGAACATTATGGTGTCACAGTGAAGTTGACGTTTGACCTTTTGGATATAAAATGCCATCACTTCCTTTTTTTAATCCTTTTACACATTTGTGTCAAGTTTTGTCATAATTAGCATATGAATTCTTGAGTTATGGCCAAAAACATATTTTGTGAGGGCACACTGACCTCGACCTTTGACCATAAAATTCTAATCAGTTTATTCTTTTTTGTATTAATATTTTTATTTGGAAATGCAAACAAGTACAAAAATCAAAAAATAAGTGATATGGGAAGGAGAAGAAAATAAATACATAAATACACTTTACCAGTTCTATTAGTGAAACTGTGCATAGACCTACTGTGTTCTATATGATTAAATATCTTAGATTGGGAAATTTTATTACAGGGCATTAGGCAAAGTTTTGAGTTTACTTAAATGTGTCAAAACTGGGTTCCAAATGGAGAAGAATTTGTCACTAGATCCCCTAAGTGAATATTTAATCTTCTCTAACTGTATGAAGAGCATCAAGTAGCTTAACCACAAAGACACTTTAGGGGGGTGTTTTGATTTCCAGTGTAATAAAATTCTCCTGCGAGCGAGCAATGTTGTGAAGGCAATAATATTTTTGTGGCTTTTCCTAAATACAGAGTATTGGACAGCTATGATTCCAAATATGGCTGCTGCTGCATTGGGTTGGAAATCAGTATTAATTGCTTCAGATAGAAATTTAAAAATCATAGACCAGTAAGTTGTCAGAGCAGGGTATGACCAGAACATATGAGTCAAGTTGGCGGGAGTGTTCTGGCACCTGTCACAACTTGCATCTGAATCAAGGTACAACTTAGCTAATCTTGCTTTGGAGACGTGAGCTCAATGTAGAACTTTGAACTGTATTATACTTAGTCTTGCACAAGAAGCACTATTGTTTACTCTTTGTAAAACACAGTTCCATTCATCCTCCTCCATGTCCTCTCCTAACTCAGCTGTCCAATTTGCCCTAATCTTGGCGAGGGTTATGTTTTCAAGAGAAGCTGTATAGTCATGTATCCTTGCAATTAGCCCTTTTGATCTAAAAGGAATCTCTAACATGTTATCTAAGCCTGACACTGACAAGCTTGGAAAAGTGGGGTCCTGGCTCTGAAGGAAGTGGCAGAACTGAAATTAACGGAATAAGCTGGACCTAGGAAGACTGAATTTGTGTGATAGGTCCTCAAAACTTGCAAATGTACCATTTTTGTACATATACTTAAATTTAGAAATTTCTTGTCTTTGCCAATGAGAAAATGCAGAATCTAATTTAGCCGGGGGAAAAAGGTGGTTATTGCATATAGGACTCAAGCCAAGACAGTGTTTAAACCCAAAGTTCCGTCTGAATTAGATTCGTATCTTTTTATAAGCAAATTATCTCTTACAGCCCTTCCATCCTAGACATCTGCAGGGTAGATGGTATGGTCATCCTCAGGGTCATTAAGTGGTATAGCAGGATGTTGCTCTCCTCTAATAGTGGCAATATTTTGGAGAACAACACATCCCACTACAATGTCACGTGCCCTCTGGAGGGTGACCGGGATTTGAGAATGCCAATAATCATCTCAGCCCAGGTTCTTGTCCTGCAGTGGGCCCCATTGAAACGCTGTTGGGGGCCCGGCTCAGGGTCAGGGTAAGGGGTCAGTAGAGAGGGCTGGCACGGATATCCTCGGTCCCCAAGTAGGTAGCCATCAAACTCTCTTGCAATTATAATGGATACATTTAGTTGTGTTAAAAGAGAAAACATATTTGCACAAAGCTTTGGGCTACTTATCACATGCATATCTATTGCTCAGGCTACACTCACAGAAGATACAGGAATCATGGACAGAGCCTGGCCACTTAGCCTCCACATAGTGATGATATGTGCTGATGTGATAGCCTTCAGCTATCAGGCTCCTCTCCTGTGGAATCATCTTCCTGTTGTGGTCTGGGAGGCAGACACCATCTCCACATTTAAGACTTAAAGGAACTTGAGGCAGGATTTGTGAAAAAATACACGTGTTGATGAAGCGTTCAAAACCAAAAAGAATTAGGCCAGCCACGTGTCTCTCAGTTGCCTTGAACAGGCTGTGTGCTGCATAATGCGCTGCAATTCGTGGTCCAAATTTCCCGTGCTGTCCTGCGGATGTGATGTCAAATGACGCTGCATGCGCGTCCTCGACGGCTTTCAGCTTGGATACAGGAAGAAGATGAGCGCGGTGGATCCAAACTACTGTTTGGGTAGTAATGGATTCCTCCGCAGCCAGCAAGCGACCCAGCACCACACAAAGCCCACTAAAAAGTGGTACTAAGAAGAAAACAAAGGTTTTATCAGCGGCATCTCGTGAGTTGAAAAGAAATTATGACCAAAGCCGGGCAGGCACCAGAATACACATCGGGTACACGTTCATATCATGGAGGCAGCTTCGACTTGAGTTGGGACTCAAAACAGATGCTGACATGGCTCATTTCCTAGTCACCAGGTAAGAAAACATTATAGGTCATGTTTAGAGCTTGATTTGAAAATCATATGAGATCACCAAGGAGTCGGGGTGACCTAACGTTTCTCACTGTCTCTGAGAAACGATTGTTTCCCAGCTTTTGTAAGGTATTACTCTATTCAACGTATGTCTGTGTAACATTAGTGTAAAGTAAAATATAAATGCTAATACACTTCCAGGATATGTAATGGCACTGGTTTAAGCTGCAAAGGTCACAATTTGATTGCTTTTATCTGTTTCAGCTGATGGAAGGATGGACTCCCCAGGTAAGTATTCTATTTATCAAATTTGTGTAAACACATTTTCTGCAAGCAAAAATGATTTTCATATTATAACAACTCATTTATATCTACAGGACACACTGCCCAGTACTGCACTTATACCACTATGGAAAATGAGTCCAAGGACATCATCAGTGTTCTCACTGTGGACAAGAGACAAACCAACCGTAACAGTGTGATCATGGAGAAGCATGCCTTCATACAGACGTTTGACAGCCTTTTGGAGAACCTGAACATCACCGAGATTGTCACTGATGCACACATGCAGATTGTAGCACTGATGGGTGAGTATATTTATTACAAAGATTATTAGACACTTGCACGACTGGTTATGGAGACTGTCACTGCTCATCTCTGAATAACAATTGCCAAAATTATAACAACGTAATAATCGAATATTGTGAACAAGCCTTACTACGTCTTTGTTTATTGCTGATCCTAAGAAAGGGAGATACAAAGACAAAGGTGTACTACATTCATTGGACATATGGCATGCGGCCAAAAATTTGACCAAGAAACTTCATGCGGTAAATATACTATAAGTGGATGTTACTGTTTTTACTTTTTGTGAATAATAATGAAAAAACATTTTTTGTTGTTGTCTTATTTCCTTTTTTGAGTCATGGGATTCAAAAGGGTCATTCCATCATACTTGTGTGGCTGAGGGACATCGTCAACCAATTTTGGTATATTTGCCAGAAAGCCGAACATCGTGATATGTTCAATGTAAGTAGTGTGACATCATTTGGACAACACAACAACAATACATGTTGAAATAATTATCTTTCTGCTCGGATGATTGCTACCCTACTTGCTTCTAGTGGTGGAGGAGCGTTTCTGTCACATGACAAATGTTTTTCTTCTCAAAATTGTATTTTGTTGTAGGATATGTGAGTGGGGGTGCTTTATCATGTCACAGGGAAGCATGAATGGACCCGTGGCAAATGTGACCATGGACCACTTGATGAGGCGACCCGTGATAAAGAGCTCATGGTGCCAGGCTCTGCACCACATGAGGCTCTTCAACGAGTCACGTTCAACAGACGCTGGTTGAAGGATGTCGCGAAGTATCTGACCTTTCGGTAAATTAACATTGTTTCCATTAGCAGAACAGTTATAGTATCAATATGAAACCTGGCACATTACAAATAATAAAATGGGAATGTAAAAAGAAATCATAAAAATATTCCTCAAAAGTTTTAGCTGTGTTTTACATTATAGGTCAACTTCGGAACTTGAGAGTTTCTGCATTCTCATGTATGCTGGAAAAAGGTAATTTGATTTTTATTTGATTATTTACTCTTTATTAGCCTTTAGCCTTATGCCCAAGAGGATGGAGTCCCTTGCAGATTTTATTTGGTTAAACTTTTTTACCTCTATTGCATCCTAACAAAGCGTATGGATGGAGGGGCGCTCCCAAGAAAAGCAAAACGCGAGTTGTTCATATCTGATCAGTTTCAAATAATGTTTGCTTTGTTGTGCAGGTCAAGTCAAAACATACCACTTTGAATTAAAAAAAATAGAAGTCAGTCTCACAAGTCATTCTCTGTAAAAGCCAACTGTACTGTTCTAAGGTCCAATACTGCAGAAAAGTTTAGATCTTTTGCTCACTATCACCAATTATAATACACTGCTAATTCAGTTGAAAGTTTGGAACTTCTATTTGTAATGGTCATACTATCAGCATCAAGCCATTAGTTATATCTGTTATGCCAAGGTCGAGTTGAAAATAACAATTACCAGATTTGATTATGGAGCATTGGTATATGTTCTAACGCTACTGTTCTCTTCTCTCCATAAAGGCCTCAGCTACATGAAGCAAGAAAAGAGAGAAGACAAGACCTGCTTATTTTCCAAACATTTTTTATTAGGAACATGTAAAAAAGAAAAAACAAAATAAAACTATGTACATAATGCAAAGATGTCGTTCCACGTCATCCTCACCAGACACAGCATACCCTCATTCAGACAGTACATCTCCAGGTGGGCACTCCTGCTCAGGCACTGGTCCGGAGCCTGCCAACAGCACAGGTTTTTCATTTGGGTCGGCATGCGTCGGCAGTTCAGGCAGGTGCACCACGCGGGCTGCCCTCTATCTGGAAGATGTCCTGGTGTCTGCTTCTGGAACTCCAGGATGTCCAGCATCACCCCTGGTAGGCGGGTCACCACTGACTGTAGAATGACATCTTTCTCCTCCTGGCTCAGATGTTGTAAAGCCGTCTAGAAATTGATCAAGGAAATATGTTTACATGGCTAGATTCATATTTTAAGTCTGTGTCCTCTTTTACTCATTCATTCATATAACAAGATTTTTTTAACCGAATAGCTATAACCAACCTGCATCTCAGCTATACTGGCAGCTCTAAGCTGTGCGAGCCGGACTCTGTCCTCCTCCCTGAGAGCTTCGGTGCGCTGCCTGCCCTGGCGCCCTGGTGCTCTGGAAGGAGCTCTGGACCGCGACCTGCTGCCTTCACCCCTTGAGCGTGTCCTTCCCTGGCCTTCAGCGTGACCTCTTCCTTTCCCCTTTCCTCTCCCACCTTTGCCTTTACCCCCTGGTCTCAAACTTTCCCATGACTCATCAGAGTCTGGAGCAGGTTGAGGCACATACTCCTCCTCTGAAGTGTCCTCCATCTGTGCCACTCCTTCCAGAGTCAATTCCAAATCCTGAAACAAAAACAATGAGAACAATAAATAATAAAAATAACTTTATTACCCTCAAAGGGATGTTATGATTTTATTTGATGTAATTTTTATTCTGATTCAACATTGACATTTCAGTTTTTCTTGTATTTACGTTGTTATAACACGGTGATATTCGTAGCATTCATATTGTCTTATAATGGAAATGGTTTCACAAATTATGTCAGTGGCTTGAGTTAGTTAGTTAGTTAGTTTTTTTTATTATCATAGTGTCATACACTGAAGGTGCAGCCCTCATGGGCTTACAAGACACTTAGACACATATACATGCATGCATGCTCCCACGTACATACATATGTGCATACAAGTCAGTCAGGCTTGAAACATTGAATCATACTATTGCTGTTACATGATAATGACTGCACATTTACATCAGCTTGTTAGCAAGCTTTNGCTTGAGTTAGTTAGTTAGTTTTTTTTTTTTATTATCATAGTGCATACACTGAAGGTGCAGCCCTCATGGGCTTACAAGACACTTAGAAAAAAAATACAGGAGCCTTACAAAACACACTAAAAAGAGAAAAAATATGGGGAATAATGCTCCTATGCTTCCATATGCATATATACATGCATACATACACACATACATGCATGCATGCACCCACGTACATACATATGTGCATACAAGTCAGTCAGGCTTGAAACATTGAATCATACTATTGCTGTTACATGATAATGACTGCACATTTACATCAGCTTGTTAGCAAGCTTTATCCAATGTTATAAATACTAGCTATGTTGGTAATTACCACAGTCAGAAATTAGCTGCAGCCACAAAGCCAAATGCTCGTAAAATACCATCACGTTAGTGGCAGGTAAATTAGCTTCACTCGCCAGTAACAAAACAATGGCTATTGCTAGAGTGGCTGGTGAAATTTGAACATTTAGTGACCATTTGGCCAATGGAAGGTAAACTTACTTTACATTACAACTGTCATTTTGCTGAATGAATACGCTAATGTTGTCAAGTAAATTTACTAAAGTTAGACTAAAATAAACATTGTTTGTTACTTACTTCGTCGCTTGACATGATGCTTGCTTGTATGAGGCACGAGCGGAGTAAACCGTCACGTGAACAGTGTAAAGTAAACAGTGTCACAGCCTGGTCACGGCATCACCTGCACTGCAGTGAAGAGTTGCACGCTCCCGTGCCGGCTTCGCTGGTGGCTGCAGTTACCCGCAGCGGTCGTCGTGTCACTAGTGAGTCTCATTTCTTGATCCTGCCCCAAGTTCCTTTAAGACTTTCCTCTTTGATAAAGCTTATAGTTAGGGCCGGCTCAGGCTTGCCTTGTACCAGCCCCTAGTTAGGCTGACTTCTGCCGGGGGGCCTCCTATAATACAGCGGGCACCTTCTCTCCTTCTCTCTCTCTCTCTCTCTCTCTCTCTCTCTCTCATGTCCTGTTACTGCATCTTGCTAACTCGGCCATACTGCATGTCCTGCCAGATGCCTCCTGCTGCTGCTGTTACCATTAGTCATACTTCTACTGTTATTATACACATATGGTTATTGTCACATATATATACTATCAGATATTAATATATACTTTCAACATATTGTACCACAATAGCCATAATTATAATAATAATATTATTACTTTCATTAATGTTGTTGTAAGCTACTGTCATTATCGTCTGTCCTGCATCTCTCTCTGTCTCTGTCTCTCTCTCTCTCTCTGTCTCTTATCATGTTGATCTGTTCTGTACGACATCTGTTGCACGTCTGTTCGTCCTGGAAGAGGGATCCTTCCTCAGTTGCTCTTCCTGAGGTTTCTACCATTTTTTCCCCCCCATTAAAGGTTTTTTGGGGGGAGTTTTTCCTTATCCGCTGCAGGACAGAGGGATGTCGTATGCTGTAAAGCCCTGTGAGGCAAATTGTGATTTGTGATATTGGGCTTTATAAATAAAATTGAATTGAACTGAACAGTGCATTAAGTATGTTCACACTGCATAGTACAGAAAAATGCAGTGTGCTACTGGCACCCTCAACAGTTGCTATCGCTGTGACGCAGCAAACTTCTCAACTTTTTACATGCCGACTGGGGACAACAAGGAGCCTGTTAGTTATACATGTTTTTTGCACTAAGTACTGATACTGTTGTCAAATAGAAGCTGTCGGTAATGTTTGTCGGATTTGGTACTGCAAACAATAATGCGAGTGCTACCGTTAGCTTACTAGCTCATGTTAGCATTTGGTAGCTAGCTAACTTGCTCCTTGCTAAGGCGGCACATTTTAATCAGCATCGACATTGTGGCATACGTTTGGTTTATGTGTGGACAGATTGTGGTCAAATGTCGGCAATAATGCTCCATGGTTTACAATTCGCCATTTAAAAAGAAGACAAAGAAGAAGAGGCAGATTTTGCACTTACTTCTGGTACAACCTGATCTCACAGAAATACGTGAAATGACCACGACCTCTTAACACCGCATTCCGTGGTAGCAGTACGTAATGGTGTCTGTTCCAGCTTACCTCCTGCGCTCACCGGTTGTCATCTCACGGAGGAAGCGCTCCAGAAGATGCGGAAAGAGGGCAGGCATTTTGGTGAAACTCAAGATCCTCAGACGATCCACCTGTTGGACCGATCCTTGCCATCCTGTCAGAGGATCTCATGTGCGGCCATTGTGTCTTCGTTGGATCCACCCTGTTGTTCCTCCCTGTCCAGCCACTGGCTGCCTTCACCTGCCGGCGGAGGTTGCCCCTCCCAGATGCTAGGTCCGCAACGGCGGTGTGGATTTTAGGAATCTTCGGCCTCTGTGCCACGTTTCCACCCAGGCCCGCAAGGAGATTAACGTTACTCTTAGCCTGGCTCTCTTGAATACTAGATCGCTAGCAAACAAGACTTTTATCTTGAATGACTTCTTCACTTCACGTGAATTGGATTTTATGTTTCTGACAGAGGCGTGGATTCAAGTCGGTGAGTCTATCCAGTTCTCCAAGTTGCTCCCCACAACTGTCTCTTTTTTAACTTCCCCCGAACCACCGGCTGAGGTGGAGGGGTAGCATCTGTATTTAAATCCAGTTTTCAGTGTCAATTGTCACCGTCAATCTCTTTCTCCTTTGAGCTGCAGACATTCATTGTAAACTTTACTACACCTGTCCTGTGCGCTGTAGTCTATCGTCCGCCTCAGTTCAACAAGGATTTTATAAAGGACTTCGCAGACTTTGTGGCAGGAGTGACAGTGAACTATGATCGGTTTTTAATTATTGGGGACTTTATTATCCATGTCTGCTGTGAATCCCGTCCCTTGGTGAAAGACTTTCTGAATCTCATTGACTCTTTTAACCTTACTCAGTCTGTGTCTGATCCAACACATGAGAAGGGACACACACTGGACCTGATATTATCCTTGGGTCTGCAGTTAAATGTCAGTGAGATTTGTGACACACATATTTCTGATCACTTCGCTGTTTTATTTAATATTACACTGCCCCACTCTCATGTGAAACTGTGCGCCACGGACCGCCGTGTGCGCACAATTATCCCTTCAACTGCTTCTGAGTTTTCTGCAGCATTTAATCATTCTGTGCTACATACTCAGGATCATTATGGTATACTCTTACTCCTGATGAGTTTATAGACACTTTTAATTGTACTTGCACTAACATATTAGACTTGGTGGCTCCTTTAAGGAGCAAACGCTCTAAGCCAGTAACAGAGCCATGGCTCACTTTAAGACGTGTATGTAGACACGCTGAGAGTAAGTGGAAGAAAGATCATCTTCACGTTTCTTTGGACATTTTAAAAAACAGTCTATTGCATCAGAAAGCTGTTAAAGCTGCCAAGAGTCAGTTTTTATCCAATCTTGTGTCAGTCAATAGCCATAAACCTCAGTTTCTTTTTAATACCTTGAGTACTCTTTTAAACCCCTGTGACCACAATGGTGTTGTTCCTTCACCTAAACTGTGTGAAGATTTTCTAAGGTTTTTTTATTGGCAAGATCTCCGATATTAGGTCTTCTCTTTTGCTGTCTGCATTAGATCCTGCCATCTTTCCCATTTGCCCTGCTGTTTTTGACACATTTGAACAAGTGCCTCTCTTAGCTTTAACTGATATTGTCCAGCACCTCAGGCTTTCTTACTGTCCTCTTGACAGCATCCCACCCCGTCTTTTTAAGGACGTTTTCCATGTCATTTGACCCTGTGTTATGGATCTGATAAATTCATCTTTGATGTCTGGATGTGTCTCAGCTGCCTTTAAACATGCTGTGGTCCAGCCCCTCATCAAAAAACATAATCTTGACCCCACAGTTTTATCCAACTCTAGGCCTATCTCCAAGCTTCCTTTTCTTTCTAAGGTCTTGGAGAAGGTGGTTAATGAACAGCTGCAGTCTTTTATTGATCTAAATGACATTTCCGAGAAGTTACAGTCTGGTTTTAAGTCACGCCATAGCACAGAAACAGCGCTTTGAAGAATTTTAAATGACCTTCTTTTAACAGTTGACTCTAGTAACTCTGCGATCCTGGTCCTTCTGGATCTGACAGTTGCCTTTGATACGGTGGATCACAACATTCTCCTGTCTGCTTAAACACCTGTGTGGGCATTAAGGGTACTGCTCTTAAGTGGTTTCAGTCTTACCTCTCAGACAGGAGCTTCTCTGTCCAGCTGGGCCAGTATTCTTCGGCCACTTCCCTCCTGAGCTGTGAGGTGCCTCAGGGTTCTATTTTGGGTCCCCTCCTCTTTTCGATATGTTGCCATTGGGATCCATATTAAGAAAGCACAATGTCTCATTTCATTGCTTTGCAGATGACGTACAAATCTATCTGCCTTTAAAAACAAATGAGCAAGCCTCTGTTCAGGTCTTATTAGACTGCCTCAATGATATCCGATCTTGGATGGAAGTGAACTTTCTCTCTATGAACAAAAATAAAACTGAGATTGTTTTATTCGGCTAACAAAATCTGTGAGATGGGTATGACAGCGCCATTAACCCTTAAGTCTCACTGCCACCCTTTTGCAAGGAACCTTGGTGTTATTTTGGACAGTGACTTTAGGTTTGATAAGCAGATAAGCTCTATTGTCAAAACGAGCTTCTTCCAGCTAAGACTATTAGCAAAAGTAAAGGCTTATCTCAACAGAAATGATTTTGAGAAAGTTATTCACACCTTTGTTACATCACGCCTAGACTACTGTAACTCTTTGTTTGTTGGTCTCGACCAGTCAGCACTGCATCGTTTACAAGTCCAAAATGCAGCCGCCCGCCTGCTGACTGGAAAGAAACGGTGTGATCACATCAGTCCCATCCTTGCATCTTTGCCTGTTAATTTTAGGATCCATTTCAAGGTTTTATTAATTGTTTTTAAGTGTTTAAATGGTCTGGCACTGTCTTATTTATCAGAGCTTGTACAGCCTCACAGTACTTCTAGAGCACTTAGGTCATCAAACCAGCTGCTCCTGGCAGTACCTCGGTCCAGACTCTCTACTTGTGGGGACAGAGCCTTCTCAGTGGTAGCCTCAAAGCTGTGGAACAGCCTACCTTTCCAGGTTAGAGCTGCACGGTCTGTTGAGCACTTTAAAACATTACTGAAAACCCATCATTTCTCCTTGACATTCAGTCCCAGCTAGGCGAGAATCCTTTGCTTTTACTCTTTTTTTTTGTGTATGATTATATTGTATTTTAATAACTGTATAGCACTTTGGTCAACTGAGGTTGTTTTTAAATGTGCTTTATAAATAAAGTTTGACTTGACTTGACTGTATACACACAAAAACATGAAAGTGTCCTTGATAACTCAACAATATGATAGGTTAATGTCAAGGCCATAAAATAAAATAAATGTATTTTGCCAGCTTTGGATAGCGTAGGGTTTTAAGAGCATTGTGCTGTGGGCGCATTCGACTACTGTTTTGTACTGTTTGCCGTCTGTGGGCATTCCATTTCAAATTGCTGCCTGTCTGCCACAACCGAATCCAAACGCCACTATCTCTGTTAAGAAAAGTGTGTGTGGGTGTGAGTGTGTGTGTGTGTGCATCAAATCTTGTACCATGGCAGTATATCCTAAACAGAATGAAGATGGGATTTCCGGACTATTATCAATCAATCAATCAATCAATCGATCTTTATTTATAGAGCACTTTTCATACAATAAAATGTAGCACAAAGTGCTTTACATGTCAAAAGCAGCAATGCCTATGTGCAGTTTCACATAGATTGACCACGTCAGTGATCAAAAAACCGTGGGACAGACAGAATGACTGACTGACAGAATGACACACTTACAGTTTCCATGATTATGTACAGCATACCATACCATGACTTAGTCATAGCAAAGATTAGAAAAGAAAAAAAACATTCGGCCACAGGGGGAGCCACAGCATTCTGTCGCATTTTAGCCATTTTTAAGCATTTTTCTGTTGTTATAGCGCCACCCAGTTGCCAATTAGAGTTAAATTTCTCCATTTCTTCTTTAGGCGTCCTGTTCTACATATCTACCAAGTTTAGTAAAAATCGATATGGCGGAGAGGCCTAGATAAGAAATTAGCTCTCTAGTGCCCCCATTTTGTTTGATCAGGTCAATAATGGAGGGGTCTCCTCAGATTATGTGTGGTCATATGCCTACAAAATTGCGTGGTAATCGGTGAAACCCTTGAGATGTTATACACCTTTATGTGATGAGCCACGCCCTTTGCAATATTCATTGCCTTATAGAAGCTCAGTTTTAGTAAGTTTTCCAACTTTTGCCAAGAGGGAACTTTAGATATTGGTCCCTAGATTATGTTAAACTTAAACTATGAAACTTATGTTATGAGTTTCATGGAGATAGGTCAAACTTCCTAGGAAGAGATCAGTTTTAAAGCCCCTACAAGGAACTTTCATTTTGAGTTGATTTTGGCGACCCTGTGGACAAAAGCAGTAGTGTTTTGCCGGAATGAAGCCTACATTTCCCATGAGCTCTAGCGCGTATTGTCGTAAAGACGCTTACCTGGCTCACACATATGTTTGTTTTGGGGATGAATGAAACAACAAGACGGGAAAACTTTCCCGTCTTGGTAAGGCTGAAGGCCTGTTTGGCGAGCACTTCCACGGCTTCTTGGACTGAGTATAGAGCGATGCCTCGCCTTTTTATTTCTCGGCACTCGCTGGACCCTGTCAACGCCTGGCTGGTACCTGTCGTCGGCCCGGATGAGGTGTTCCAGCCCCGCGGCCCCTGTTCTCCTCGTCCCCGCTGGTGCGGGGTGAATCTGCGCAACCTGCGGCCTCTGTGTGTGGCTCCCCGGACAGCTAACGCCGTGGACCCGCCGGCTCCTGCCAGGATTGGGCTGGTAAATGCTAGATTGCTAGCGAACAAAACGTTTTTCCTGAAGGATTTCTTGACTTCCCGAGGATTGGATTTTCTCTGAGTGACTGAGACGTGCCGTCTGAGTGCCGTAAATCATTTCGTCCTGGAAGCGACCTGGGACGGACCCGGTTACAGTTTCCTAAAGGTATGGATATACACTATATAGAAATAGCTTATCTTCACACCGATGGTCTCATTTGGGTCACGCACAGACATCAGCAGAAACGAGAGACTTTTGCATATCCAGTTAAAAGTTCCTTGTAGTGGCTTTAAGGAAAAAAAAATTCAAAATGGCGGAAAATCTATAAACCGGAAGTTATGGGTTCTTGAGGCAAATTTGTTCCTCATGAGGAGAGGCATCTCTGTGCAATTTCGTGTCTCTACGATATACGGGGCATGAGATATGCCCATTCAAAGTTTGCAATTTGAATCGGTTGTTATAGCGCCCCCCTTTGGCCAAATGTAATATTGCTTCATTCGCATCCCCCATGACCCTCTACCACTGTGCCAAATTTCAAATGGATTGACCAAGTCAGTGACAGAACAGACACACAGACACACCCACACACAGAGTTTTCATCATTATATAGTAAGATAAGATAAATTAAAACATATACAGTAGATAAGTAGAGCAAGTAGAGCATGCTAAAAGTAAATACAATAATAAATAGTATCTAAATAATAATAAATAATGTCTAAGTTATCTATTAGGCTACCATTCCACTCTGTAAATAAATTTTAAAATTTCAATATAATTTTAATATTATTTTTGCTTATTTCATTATTGTTATTATTGGTTTACTTTTTAGTAGTATTGTATTCTTTGAGGATGACTCATTTTAGTATCTACAGTAAAAAAGAAAAAAAAACAAGCAAAGAAACAAACAAATATCATTTTATACACTGGGCCTTCAAAGTGCTCTCTGAAACTAGACGTGGCATGGCTTGTGTCCAAAAAATGAAAAAATCAAAACTTTGTCGTAGAGCTAAACCAAATACATCATTGGAAAGGTCTCAACCTGGAGAGTAACATATGTCAGTATGAAGATTCTACATGGCTCCTGCTTTGAAATACTGACCTTTGAACCTCGACCTCAGTGCATGTTTGAAGGCTTTTAATTCAGCAACAACAGGAGGTACAGACATGGGACCAACTGTTATAGAGAGCTCTTGACCTCAACTATCATGTGAGTAGCATCAACAACTGGGGGTGCTGTCAGATATGGGTAAAATATGGATAAAATTGTTTTTCACCCATTTAGAAATTAGATATTTAAAATCTGATTACACAAGTGTGTTTAACATCCCCTTAAAGTCCACAGTGTACTCTCAATTCAATTTTAACAACTTCCAAATCTAGGATAAACACTTATATTTTTTAAAAACTACAATTCCCTAGGACTGTAGGATTGTTGTAATTGTCTTCGGCCTTTGACCGAATCACAGCTGTGATGATATACATTACAACATCACTCCCTCTCGTGTGATATTGCTTAATTACAGGACCGATTAATACATTTTTTTAATTTAATGTCAGGCCTCAATAACACCCCGAAAACAATTTCTGAATATGGCTTTGAAAATGCTTTTCCTTTGTTGTCATGTAACATTATGGGAATGTTTTGTAAAAGAATATTCTATGATCTGTCACCTCTCAACATCACCAAAACATCCTCAGAATGTTGCAATGAAAATATTATGTTGTAGTTAGCATTTTACCTTATAGGAACATTATTAAAAATGATAAACATCCTTAAAAGGTTAAATGAACATTAGATTAAAATTCTTTAAAACATTATTACATGCTACATGACCAGAGCAAACAGAGGAAGGGCTGTGCATTTGCTTTTGCTAAGGGGGTAGAAAACCTACAACTACAAGAATGCATTGCGATAAACATTCCCATTGATGCTTGACGTAATGCGAGCTTTACCGTTTTACCACAGGAAACAAATAGTGGCCAGCTGCCAACAACGATCTAAAAGTAAAGTTAAAGAGTAAGTTAAAAAATGTTTCTGAAAACATTTGAGGTGAAAAAGAGGCAATGCAGTAATCAGCTGTTTTCACACATTTTTGCATGTTTTCCTACAAAAAGTACTGCACATAATTCCGTACAAATCCCACATATTTTGAAAAGTTGCCATCACGTGAGCAGTGTACTGACGTTAATTACATAACTGTACGTTAAGGACATGACATCATTCATGGGGCTCAAATTCGTAGGATATCATACAAACTGTTGTACATGCATTTTTCAAGGATTTCATTTGAACCGTTTTATGAGAATACGTTGCAGAATCTTGTTTATATTTAATCAGCACTGCTTAGTTTTACAGTTTGGTCTGAGTTTGAGAGAAAGAGAGAGAGAATGGCGTCTCTCTCTCTCTTGATCTGCTTCTATACTCTTTGTGTCTGTGGTTGGCAGGTACGAGATAAGGAAGGACAATCTGTAGTTTGAACAACGGCCAGTGAAAATCTGCTCATCCAGAGGATTTGAGCTGAGAGAGGAGCTGTGTACTGGTTAGATGTAGGGAAAATCGGGAAAGTATCCCCTTAATTAATTTTAGAGTTCAACTGACAAATTCCTATTTCAATGTCAAATGAAATGTTGTATGTTCTGGCTACATTGGTCTTTAACAGTCAGAATCTTGTGGCTAAATTATGTCTTTTTCATCACAGTTCTTAAATTTGGTTAGGTTCTTATTTTAATGTTTTATCCTTTTTTCTATCATGTATAAGTAAGTATAAGTGTATTTTCATAATGAAGATGTAATCTGCATGTTTATGTGTTTACATGCATTCACCCACAATAGATCACCGGTGAGCTGGTTAATGTGTTAGTGGCCCCTGGAGTCCTTGCCATTACTTACACCCAGTGAAGCCCATATAGAGCCCTTTGCTTTTGGTAGCAGGGTTAAACACCCAACACTGTCAGATAAAAACAAGTCCTGCTTTTGTATTATGCCATCCCATTGTGGCATTCATTGCCCTGCATACCAGGCTAGCTGGACTTAGAGAGCAGACTGTCTATTGTCACAGCTCAGTGGCCAGTAAAGCTTTATTTGTGGCTCTAATCAAAAGAGGAATTTACTGAGGCTTAGGCCACTGCACTGCAATCAGCAGGAATCTCACTGTGGACACAGCACCATAGACTCTCTCTGCAGGGTACTGCATAAATAGTTTATTTCTCAATCCTAAAGAGTCACATGTCTCTGTCCCAACAGTAATAAGCTCAGCCCTTTATTTAGCACAAAACCAATAACACCATATAACCATGATTTAGTTTTCAGGGTTTACCACAGAAAACTAATTTTAGTTTGGAGGTTGAAAGATATAAGGAGATTAAATCTTTATCAGATTACAGTGACAGAGATTGCATGTGAGCAGTAATAGTATTGATGGTGAGAAGGCAGACAGGAAAAAAGGTGAGTAGAGGGGGCTTTGATATGCCACCGAGGTATCCAGCCACAACTAAACTAAGAATACCGTATGCATATTAACCATTCCGCTGCACGCTTAGGGATTTTTTAATATCAATTTTGATCACTTTTTAATAAACATAAACTTTCTTCAAAGTCAGCCTTCCAGAGTCGTAATGCAGAAATACTCAACTTTATGTTTACTAGCAAGGACCACGCCACAACAATATGTCTTTTAAATGTTTATTGTATTTCAGGAGGTGTTAGTTGTTGAGGAATGGTGAATGGATGTAAGTGGGGGTGAAGGTGAAAGAGAGATGTCTTCTGTTAGGATGGTCTGGGAGAATGAACTGGAGATTGGGTGGAGTGAGACTCAGTGTGGGGGATAAGTCTCAGGCATTTTTCCTATCTGAGCTGATTACAGGCCCCCAAAAGAGTCAGAGTTAAAGTAAACTGAGTTGAACGTTGGCTTGATGCAGATGTAGGAGCGATATGCCTGAGATGACCAGTGGCTGAGGACCTGGATTGTTTGATCTGAGATGCCCAGTCTGGCAGCTGTGGATGCAGCGCCAATGCAGAAAGAATGGCTTGAGTAGTGTTCTGAGGATATGCCTGAAATGTGGAGGACTTTGTGAAAATGTTTCTGGAATCAAAATCGAGTGGCCTTTTTTCCTGCTTTGGTGAGAAAGAGGGTGTTGAGGTGATGCACTGGCTGCATACCTAGAGCTGATGTATTTGGTCAGTGGCTTGTATAGGCTGAGATAGGAGTTGAGGTGGAAAATGTAAATAGGAAAAGAAACTCCCAGTTGGTCTGAATATGAGGGAGTCAGAAGTGTGGATGGTGATGTCGGATAGACTGGGATGATGAGAAGGATTTTAGGAGGATGAAGTAGGTGTGAATTCTGAGCATCTTAGGAAGCCAAAGAAAGCCTGCAGAAACATGGATTCTAGGGTTAAGTCGGCCATAGGGGATATGTAGCCTGGTCATAGAGAACGAATACAGAGGCTTAGAAGGTCGGAGTCATGATAGGCGTCTAGCTGTGAGAGTGGGCTCCTGTTTACGCAAGCCTTTGATCAACATTGTGACATGAGAGTGAGAGATAGAGGGACAGTGGTGGCCAGTGATTAGTTTGATAACGAAGTTGATACCAGCTAGATAGGTTTGCATGGTGGAGGACCAGATTTTTTGATTGGAATGAGCATGGGTGATAAAATTGCATACTGTATGAACATGATGTCCAGGTAAGTGTCATGATATGCCTTGAAGCTATTCCAGCCGGTTAAGTAGGCTGAGAGAGTGCTTGGAGCAAGACTGTTAAGGATGGCTTCTTGTGAAGCGTTAGAGAGGTTTCTTAGCTGAGGAGCTAGTTGAATGTCATGGCTGAAAATGGTGGGACTGGTGTGGGATCCAATTCTGGGGCCAAGTGTCTGAATTTCTGGAATGAGAAATGAGAAAGTGAATCAGCAATGCTGTTATGGTAACCAGGAATATGGGCTGCCCTGAGAACAAACTGGTGTTGGGCTAAGATTTATGTGAGCCTATCCATGAACTGCATGATGGCTGGGGAATGAGATCGCCCTTTGTTAAGGATCTCTATGACTGCAGTGTTGTCAGAGTGTATAGGTATGGACTTCCTAGACCATTCATGCCCCCAAAGAATGGCAGCTATGATGATGGGATATAGCTCGTGAAGCGTGGATGAGGGAGAGTGGGACTCTGAGTCAAGGGCTTTGATCTCTGTGGGCCATGCAGAAGCGAACCATTTCCCTCCATAGTAACCACCGAAACCTACGGAAGGAGTTGCGTCCGTGTAAAGTTGAATGTCCTCAGATTGAGATTGAAGTTATCATAGAAGAAAGAAATGCCGTTCCAAGATGAAAGGAAATGTTGCCACAAACGCATTTCCATTTTGCATGCATCGACCAAAACAACTTTATCATGGAGAGAGGGGATGGCTTTGGTTACAAGATTGGACAGGAAAGATTTGGCTTGAGGAACTATGCAAATGGCATAATTGAGGTGGCCGAGAAGGGCCAGTAGCTGGTGTTTCATGCATTTGTCTAACAGAAGATTTGACAGAAGCAGAGTGATGTGCTGTACTTTCTCTCTGGGCAAAGATGCCTGAAAGGAAATGGAGTCTAGGTTGATGTCTAGGAACTCGATGGAAGTGTGAGGCCCTGAGGTTTTCTCTTCAGAGAGAGGGACACCAAGTTCTGAGAAAGCTTGTGTGAGATGAGTGAGCCTATGGTGAGGAGGTGAGGATGGTGGAGTGACAATGAGGAAATCGTCGAGAAGATGAAGAATGTATATGAGTCTGTGATTGTTGGTCCGGATCCAGCAAAGGGCTTCTGAAAGTGAGTTGAAGATCTTGGGACTCCTTCTGCAGCTGAAGGTAAGGTGCACAGAAAAGTAATCAATCAATCAATCAATTTTATTTATAAAGCCCAATATCACAAGTCACAATTTGCCTCACAGGGCTTTACAGCATACGACATCCCTCTGTCCTTTGGACCCTCACAGCGGATAAGGAAAAACTCCCCCAAAAAACCCTTTAACGGGGGAAAAAAAACGGTAGAAACCTCAGGAAGAGCAACTGAGGAGGGATCCCTCTTCCAGGACGGACAGATGTGTAATAGATGTTGTACAGAACAGATCAGCATAATAAATTAACAGTAATCCGTATGACACAATGAGACAGAAAGAGAGAGAGAGAGAGAGAGAGAGACAGACAGAGACAGAGACACAGACAGAGAGAGATGCAGGATAATAAGCTCCCTTCCAGCAAACCCTGAAAAGACACCAGAAGTCTGGGTTAATCAGCAAGACTTTGAATGCACTTGTAATGTCTGCTTTAGAAAGCCAGGCTCTGTGGCCTGCTGAATGGATGAGGATGATGGCATGGTTGATTGTTGCGTATTGCATGGAGAAATCTGGGCTGGGGATGATGCTATTGATGCTTGGAATGTGTGAGCCATGTGGGGAAGACAGGTCTATGATTAGTCTCTCTTTTTTTTACCTGAGTATTTTCTGGCGGCAACACCTATTGGACTGATGCAAAACACTGGGAAAGGAGAGTTGGGGTTGCCGCTGGGCTGTTGACAACCTGTACATGACCTGGCAAGGTCTTCAATTTGGCTATCCATGCCAGGCCACCACACAGAACTCCTGGGGAGGCTTTTTATTTTAACTACACCAAGGTGCCCTTAATGTAATGACATATGCACTCTTGAGCGAAGTTTTGGGGGCACAACAACACGTTACCTCCACATGATGCAGCCTTGGCGCACAGAAAGCTGATCTCATCAAGTAGAGTACTCTGGGATCAGTGGCAGCTGCTGGTCTTAAGTTTGCATCATAAAATTTGTCATATTGTGGGGAGGCAGAAACTTATCAAAGGAACATTTAATTGAAGCCGTTGTTCAACCACACTCATGCCATAGACCCATAGGAAAAAAAAACCTCAAAGATTTTCAGATGGGTTTAACGGTGAAAATGAGCCATATCGCTTATGTAAATAAGGAGCTCCGGACGGCACTCTGTCAGAAGACTCCACTCGCAAATATCCGCATGGGACTGAGCTCGAAATGCGATGATGCCGTTGTGTATTTCCAAAGCGCTGTCAATCACAAAGGGGTTCAGCCTTTTAGACAATTCCTCCAATTATCACGCATACACCGAGCGTTCTCTCCCACCTACCGCTCCATTAGGTCCCAGGGAAGCTGAGCCTCCTTGGAAGTGACAATTTTGTTGCATTTATCCAATGACCATCTTGCTTTGCTGCATGAAAAAAAACCTGCTCAGCGCTGTCTCATAGGAATGCTTGGAGGCTCCGTGTCCGCTATGCTGACACGAGAATGTATGACAGGGAGGTTGCGTTTGAAAACTGGTGATAAACAGCTGACATTTGATGCATCCTAGCGCACGTTTAATGCAATGTAAGTTCTTATTTTAATGTAAATTCAATAGTGCATATGTGACCATTTCTTCTATGAAATTTTAGGGGAAGTTCAGTCTCCCCTGTTGTCTCAGATCAATCGCCCCTGTCTGGGATCTGGGTGTCTCCATGCAATGGCCATCCATTCACTGTCAAGTCATAGACTTTGGCAAGGACAGGGTCATTTCTTGTTTCTTTTTGGACCTGTGCACTGGTGACAGGAAGAGGTTCTACCTGTGACAGGTGTAGCACTACAGCTGGGTCAGTAGCTTTTTTTAGATTTTGTTTGTGGAACACAAGATAACCCACCAGCATTTTTCATGGAGCTTAGTCCCTTTATATTCAATTGTGTGTGTGTCCTCCTAAAAATAAAGCCTATCGCGCGCGGTAAATGTGCAGCTGCCATGGCCGGAACACCTTTCTGGGGACTGAAGATGGACACTAGGGGCTGGTGGTCAGTCATTAGTGTGGAGCATCTTCCATAGAGGTACTAGTTAAACTTTAAACTCTATCAATTTGTGCATAATTGCGCTCAGCCCATGTTGAGGATCAAGACGCCAATGCAATAGGTCGCTCTGAGCCACCAGTCATTTTTGTGATATTACAATACCAATGCCATATGGTGATGCATCACAAGCCAGGTACAGAGGGAGACATGGGTCATAGTGTGTCAACACTTCATCTGAGGTTATGAGCTCTTTTTGCCACTGCATATGCCTGTGAACAGTCCTTGTTTCAGCTCCACTTGGTGTAGTGCTGCAGCAATGCATTTAGCGGGTGTAACACAGTTAATAGATTTGGCAGTTACTTATGGTAGTAGTTGACAAGACCCAAAAATTAGCGCAGGTGGCTCACATTTTCTGGCTATGGACCATTCAGGACAGCGTCAATCTTATCCTGAGTTTTGTGAGGACCATGTTTGTCGATTTTGTGTCCACAGTACTCAATAGAGCCTTTAAAGAACTCACATTTGCTCCTGTTGGCCCGCAGTCCATATTCCTCTAGCCTTGTCAGAACAGCTTCCAAGTTTGTTAAATGAGTGGCATCATCCAGGCCTGTCACGATGATGTCATCAAGGTAGCATTGGGTGTCCGGTATCCCTTGGAACACTTGGTCCATTGCACGTTGCCAAATCACTGGAGCATTGGTGATGCCAAACACTAGCCGACTATATTGATATAGACCCTTGTGAGTGTTTATGGTCAGGTATTTGTGTGATGACTCTTCCACTTCCATTTGTAGATAGGCCTGTGTGAGGTCAATCTTTGAGAAACGCTCACTATGTCTCAAAGATGCAAAAATATAATCTCTCCATGGGAGTGGATATTGGTCTTTATGTATTACAGGATTTATTGTCACCTTTAAATCTCCGCAGATACGCGCTTTGTCAGTTGTCTTTTTGTTGACAGGCACAATGGGCGTGGCCCACTCAGACCAGTCCACCTTGGTCCATCAGGTGTTGGAGCTCTGCTTCCATTTTTGGGCACAAGGCATATGAGATGGGACGTGCCCTGTGAAACTTTGGCGTTGCATTGTCCTTGAGCTCAACCCATGCCTTTATGTGTTTTAGGTTACCTATGCCCTCTCTGAACACTTTTGCATGTTTGTCCACTATCTGCGTTTTCCATCTGCACACTGAGTTTTCCTCTTGTTGGCAATTCACATGGCCTTTATCTTCTGCCAGTTGAGACGGATGTGTTTTAACCACAATAGTACCCCTCCATACTTTAGCACATACAGCTCAAGGTTGCATCTTTGGTTCTCATATTTCACCTTTACTTTCAGTTTTCCCGCTAGAGTGATTCTCTGACCTGTGTTTGTTTTTATTCACACAGTTGTACGTTTACGAATTTCAGTTCAGGGAAGTGTTTCTTGGAGTCTTTTGAGGATATGATAGACAACACTGATCCAGTTTCTAGTTCCATTTTAAGTGCACTCCATTAACTTCAGGTGTCAACCATATGGCATCATGGTTATCATCTTCTGTGGACTATAACTCAAGACAGGACAATTTTTTTTGTCACTGAAGTCTGCCTCTGTTATGTCATGTATTTTATTTGTTCCTTTTTCCTGTTTCCTTTTCCTGTCTGTCCCTGTACTTCGCTTTACACATTTTCGGTATGTGTCCTCTTTTATTGCACTGTCTGCAGTCTTTATATTTAAACCAGCAATCTGCAGGATCATGTAATTATGTTTTTACCCTGCAACTCACCAGCATCCTTTGCTGCAGTTTCCGCGGACACCACGATCTCCAATGCACAAGTAAGTGTCAGTCTTCCTTCTGTAAGAAGCAGTCTCTGGATGTCCTCGTGCTGCAGCCCACACATGAACCTCTCCCGTCGGACAGCCCCTCCTCGAACTGACAGTGCTCCGATAGCCTGCGCAGCTCTGCCATGTACTCCGATACAGGTTAAGTCTTTGACTGATTTCTCTTATGAAACCTGAAGCGATCCGCTATTACCAGTGGTGTTGGATTCAGATGCTTCTTTAGGGTTTCTGTAATCTCACTTCCAGACATTTCCTCTTAGTTTCTTTTCCACAGCGTAATATTATTTCTTTTACCTCAGTCTTGTTTAACACATGTCCCCTCCTCCTGCAAGCTTGTTCCACAGCGCCGCATCCATGTGGGGAGAGCAGATGAAATCCCACAACAAAACCTCCTCCATTGCTTGTTGCCAGTTCTGGTATGTTCTTCACTTACATTAACAGTAATAAATGATGAGCTGAACCACAAGATACAGTTTAGATGACTTTACTGTTACAGTGCAAGTTCAATCACACAGGTATCAGGTACCAAGTACCACTTAACTTATTTAACAGGTATACTGGCCATTGTGTCAATAAAAAAAAAGTCGTGCCTATTTAAAGTATGTAAATAATGTATTATTTCCTCAAATACATAGCAGTCCATCAACACGATGTCCGGTTAGTTAGCCATCACCAGTTTGTCAGTCTGGATCTGAAAGTCCCACAAGATCTTTGCTTGGTCATTCTCAACCACCAAGGAGGTGTCTTCCATTGTGACCATGGGACTTCCAGCCCATACTCAGTGCAGATGTTCCTGTATACTATGCCAGCCACTTGGTTATGGCGTTCCATGTATACTGTTCCTGCCTGCACCTTTCACCCTGCTATTATGTGCTGAATTGTCTCACGAGCATCTTTGCACAGCCTGAAACCTTGAAATAATCCCTCCAAATTATGTGTATAATATTGTTATCATTAATCTTATTTAAGGTTTCTATCACTGAACATCTGTAGAATAAAGGAAAACATACTACATGAAACAGAAGATACTGCAGGTGAAATACTTAAACTCCCACAATCAAAAGACATGCAGATTAATTGGAGACTCTAAATTGGTTGCAGGCTAACAGCCACTGCTGCAACCAACAAACAAATCACAAATCAATTCAACAGCTCCACCATCCACAGTCAGTCACACACTGCTGCTTATTTACTGACAGATTACAGCTCACAGCTCATGCTAACAGCTGACTTGGCTAGTAAAACATCCTGGTGCCGACTCTTTACTAGAGTTCACCAGCCCGTTGGCACTCTGTGCTCATACCGCTCATGTGGCATTAGTAAATACTTGGAAGCACAACTGTTCTCAGCTTCGTAGTTAAAACATTTTTCATACTATTCTCTCCTCACGTGCTGTCTGGTCAGCCAAAACAAAACAAAACATCTATTTTTAGCTTGTCAACATCTGGTCTTCACCATGGAAAAAAAAAAAAGTTGGCGATTTTTTTTCCATCATAGTTTTCATGAACAAAATAAACACAGCTGTGAATGTACTCATCATGGGTGATAGTAGGGATGGAGGTAGTAATAGTATGTCACGGCAAGATGTAAACAAAAGGATGAAAGGTAGAGGCGACAGTAATGGAATTGTGTTTTGTGTTGTGGAGGCTGGTCACACAACCAAAAGGTAAAGGCTACAAAGACAAGGAGGTGAAAGTGGAGAAGATGGTGGAAGAGGATGGACAAACAGAATGTAAAGCGATGGTAATGTTTGAAAAGAAAGGGGCAATTTTACCCCCTGAAATAGACAAAAGCAACTGAGAAAGTAATGGGTAAGATCAAGTTAGGATCAACCTAAATATCTAAGCAACAGGGGGCTTTTGATCTTTGCTAAGGATTAACTGAAAGGAGATATGTTTCTCAAAAAGGAAACATTGGGGCGTCACTGGCTTAGTGGATAGAGCAGGCGCCCCATGTACAAGGCCGTTGCTGCAGCGGCCCAGGTTTGACTCCAGCCTGTGGCCCTTTGCTGCATGTTATTCTCTCTCTCTCTCTCTCTCTCTCTCTCTCTCTCTCTCCCTCCCCCATTCACACTTCACTATCCTATCAATTAAAGGTAAAAATGCCCCCAAAAATATCTTTTAAAAAAAGGAAAAATTAAATCAAGTGAAGATTTGTGCTCATGTTCCAGCGAATGCAGCAAAGTGTGTTATATGTGATGTACCTCTGGCTATGACGATAGATAACCCAGGAAGTGAAAACAGGAAAAGTGGTAAAAGCAATGAGACTACAAATGCAGAGAAAGTGTGTGAAAACTGAGAGCCTGTCAGTATCTCTTGAGTTTGAAAATGTTATGCCCAGACAATAAGGGTGGCATATTTGAGTTAAGATTTAAGAGAGTTTATCCCAAGGACAATGCAGGACAATGTAAAAAGAAAGCAAAGAATGCAAAATTCAGAAGTTAACATGAATATGGCAAATGTGGTCAAGGGGCTATCAATTAAGACATCAGCTGTTCTGTCAACCAATAGCATAGCAACACCTTCTCTGCTAGCCTATCAGCTTACTGCTTCTTGTTATAAATACGGTTTCCTTTCTGCACATAGTTCTTTCATGCTGCAGTTGCACACCCTCCACCTCCCCATCACCACCAAGTCTTCAGCCACCATGACCACCAGTTTCTGGACTCCATGGGGGATTTATCTTGCTGCTACTCAGATGACCTGCGATTGCAACTCTCTGGAGTCCAAGAGCTAAGGACTTTCTGTCAATTCATATTCATCAAATCATCTTTTAATCTATATCCCTCTAAACTGTATTAAACTCTTTATTTCTTTCACCTGGTCTTTCACTGGACTTACTTTGATCTTTGTATCTAAAATCAAAAATTCTAGATATTCATGAATTTAAAGTTAAATGACCTGGTTAACTCACAAATCCTGTTTTCTGGAACACTCCCCTACTTTATATGAAAATAAATAAATAAATGAATACATAAACTTTATTAATCCCCAGAGGGGAAATTGATCTGGTCACCAGCGCATAAGAAATGACATAGAGAACAGATGCCACAAAGGGCCACATAAAATATACATACAATACACATACAAGTCAACAAACAATACAGAAATGTACACAGACACTCCCAAGAAACACTGATTGGTGGCAAGGATCTACAATGCAGTGATGCCAATTACAATAACTACATCACATTCCAAAACAAAACAAGAAAAAGTGCCTTAAGATAAATTTTCTTCGGATTTGGTGCTGTATAAATATATTTTACTTAAGAGAAACAGTAATTCACATACATCAACTTCATATCACCTGTTATTGTTATATCCTGTTTTCATTTGTGTCATTCAATGCGTTTACATGAGATTAGAGAAAATCAATTTATTGCATTAGTCTGACTAGAACCAGGCTTTTAAAATACATGCAAACATGTTCAACTGAAATTGGAAAGAGTAATTCCTGGGGAGGCTGGTGCTCACGTCCTGTACGATTGTAAAGCCAAACCCTGTTCTTTTTTCCTAAACCCAACCATGTGCGTGCGTTAGCTAAAATCAACCACGTGCATTTGTTGGTGAAGGAAAAAACATCAATTTGCGGTGTTGTACCGATGTAGTGCATTTATTTTGTTTTGTTTATTTTTTACTTTGTATGCAAAGTATGCATTTCCTGTGAAAACAGAAATGTATTTTGCGAACAGTCACTGCATGTAACAGTCAGAACTTTACGCGGTGTCCCTTAACAACGTACACAGCCAGGGTACCTTGCACATCATATCTCGACATGGAAATTTCACGACCAAACATCGACATGTGACAAGATTGGAGTGAGAATGTGTTGGTCTAAATCCTGTCAGTAATGACTGCTGGTAACGATGTAATATTAGGAACTGGAAAGTCTCTGTAGGGCGGGCAGGAGATGTGGTGGATGAGTCCAACAAATCCCAGACTTTAACCTGGGAGCCAAGTGTTCACTTCCCGTCTGAATGTAGAACCAAACCATAATGTTTTTTCTAAACCTAACCATGGCTTTTGGTTGCAGCGTCACAGAACGTCAACAGCAGACGCAGGAGGATATGTAGTGTATAATGTATAAAGGCCACTGACAAAGAGGTGATGTGTGGTGAATTTGGATGAGAACGGGTTGGAAAGGTAGTGGAGCAGAAGGATGAAGTAGCAAGAAATGGAACTTCTCAAGCAGCTTTTAGATGAGGAACATCAGAGAAAACAGATAATCTGCTCAGCATTTGACATATTCATCAAATATTAGCTTTGTTGTTTCTAGCCAGCAGGGTAGATTGTGTCATGGGTGGTATGGTCCGGGTCAGTTGTAACACTGTGTTACAGTTTACTCTGACACTATTAAAAGGGTGTTAGGCTTAGTGATAACATCAAAACAGCTGATTTAAATACAGAATACAATGTGGACACATGGAAAAGGATTGCAAAACAAACAATGGCATCTTTATTCTTTCTGTTAGCTGCCCTGACAAATGCAAAAAAAAGAAGAATTTAATCTAATAAAAAGAAAGATACACTGAGCCTGTTAAGGTGCTGTATTCCTTTTTTGACGATTGCACACAATGTAAGGCGTCTGACTGAAATGAGCTTACAGTAACAGAGACTATGAGCACTTGAAAAGCATGCAATCCTGACCTCTTGTGGCTGAGCAGGAATAACCATACCAATACCATTTCTAAATGAATTTTTATTTTTATTTATTTATTTATTTATAAATCAGTATACTACGATCAAAGCATCAAAGAGAAATATGAGTATAACTTGGATGATAATGTCCAGTAATCCTCAAGAACTCCACAAGTCAAACCAAAGTCTGAGCTCTACCCTGTTGGTTATAAAGGAGGATGGAGTAGAATGTATTGATATAAAATTGGATTTAGACATCAATTATTCATAGAAAGTCCTCCAATCCATGTCTGACTCAAAGCGCCATGAGAATCTAAAGCACAGTGATACTGCACAGGAAGAGGTGTGTGTGGTTAGAGAGAGACATCGTGATCAAGTGGAGGTGGATATTCATGCTCCATTCACTTGCGTGTGTGTGGCTGTGACCTTGCCGTCTCTCTGTTCCTGTGTTTGCCTGCAGAGGTTTTGTGTTGGAGCACAGTTCTAGCTGTATTATTTTGCCCGCTCTGCTGCCGGATAAATATCTTTCACAAGTTTCAGGGACATTTACTTTAGCTTCTGACTCACAACACTCACAACCACATCTTTATTCCCGGTGTTACCATGGCGACCAGAGGGCCAATACTGCTGAGGTAGAATTGCATGGATGGAGTTATGGAGAAGCTGATCTATTGGTATCTTTTGTCTTGAGTCTCCTCTGTAGTGAATTCATTAATTGGAGGTGATACATGTCTGTGAATACACCACAGAGACCAACTGTGATGAGATCACCTTCCATTAAACTACAGATTTGAAGGATGTCTTTATTGTGTAAGTCTGTATTTTATATCTTAATATGGATGGTATATGGAGGAGGAGTTTCCACTCTATAATGATTTGATTTTTACCCACTAGACACAAGATGAGTTTACAGCACACTGTTAATGTGTGTGTTTATGGCAGGGGTGCACCATCTGGAGAGGGAGACCAGGCAAATGTTTGGGGCCCCAAAATAAGTTTGGAAAAAGGGCCCCAGATGGTCACTCATATCGGCAAATTTTGGATACTCACTGGATATCATTAGTTTGAACAGTCAGCCAGCTACCTACATACATTAGGTGCAATCATCAGCAAAACGAAACATGCAAGAGATGAAAGAGAAAACAAGAACAGCAAGAAAATGGCACCGGGGATTGTTGGGGGACAGGAGCATTTCTAGGATATGACGACACTGGGGGCTTTGCCAGGACCTCTATAGGGGAGACCTGGAGGGATCCTACCTGGATTTTTTTGTTTGTTCGTTTTTTATGAAGAATTTCTATTTTGATTCACTTAGGCATCTTATTTACCCTTGGGACTTTTCTAAAGTTTTCCAGATCCCTCTGTCCTTGGACCCTCACAGTATATGTATACATATATATATATATATATATATATATATATATATATATATATATATATATATATATATATATAAAATAATAAATAATAATATGTTATACTATGACTGTAGAATGTATGGTTGTGACGTGATAGTGGTATGTGTGATTATATGAGATGAGATGGATAATCTGGGACTTCATATAAAATGAATTGTGGACTGCTTCTCAGATTTATTGTGTCTGACAATGACCCCAGTCAGTTTTTAATCTGTCGCAGTGCTCCTGTTTAAGTTGTGTTTTTGTGTTCTGTTTTGTTATTTTTATTTATTTGTAATTCTCTTCTTTCATGATTTGTTGAGTATTTTTGCATTTGGTATTTTCTTTTATTTATTGGAGCCTTTTTGGTTCACTTTTATTGTGTTATGATTTGTATTATTTTAAAATGTTGGCGGACCCCAGGAAGAATAGCTGCAGCCCTGCTGTAGCTAATGGGGATCCTAATAAACAATAAACAATAAATAATAAACAGTGGATAAGGAAAGACTTAAAAAAAGAGAATGAGAGAGAGAGAGAGAGAGAGAGAGAGAGAGAGAGAGAGAGGTGCATGGCAAACAATGACATTAATTTCAGTAATATGATAATAATAATAATAATAATTGTATTTTGGTAGTATTTATGTTATATCTACTCATTAATATATGACAGTATATGTATGTGACAATAATAATCATATGTGAATAATAATTGCAGTAGTATGACTAATAATAATAGCAGTAGTAGGAGACATCAGGCAAGACCACAGCAGCAGTGTAACCACGACCCACAATCCAGGTATAACTGTGATTCAAGGGAACCTGCGAGACAGTGGAGCGCAAAGGCGAGAGACAGACAGACAGACAGACAGACAGACAGACAAACAGACAGACAGAAGGAGAGAAGGGACTCAGTGTGTCATAGGAGGTCCCCCGGCAGACTAGGCCTATATCAGCCTAACTAGGGGCTGGTCCAAGTCAAGCCTTTTTTGGAAAATATTCTCTGTATTTCGGACTACTTTGTTGAACCTTTCAAACTACATTATGCAAAGTAGAAAAGAACCAGACTTTAAACGGGCCCGTGCACAGCACACACAAAGTTTTCCTGTTCTGCTTTGTCTTTTTGTGTCCTTGTAAATCGCCCGCTTTCTCTTTCTCACATTCTTTTTGATGTTCTTTTTTCCATGTATTGAATGATCTTCCTGTTTCTCCGAAACAGTATGTATGTTTTGCATGATTTGCATGGTATTTCGTATATTACATTGCATTTTTTGTCCAGTTCTATTTTGTCTTTCGGGTGTACTAGCAGCTGACGGAGTTTTTTGTGTGGCTTTATGGCTGTGTTGATGTGATGTTTTTTCATGATCCGTTGTATTGGTTCTGTTATCCCCCGGATGTATGGTACGGTTATTATGTCTTTGTTTTTTTGTCTGTTTTTTGTGTGTGTGTTTTGCTTTCCTTTCTTCTTGCTTCTTCTCTTTGTTTTTGACTTGTTGTTTTCCTCTGTTTTGTGCCCATCTTTGATATTGGCAGAGTGTGAGTGTGTGTTGTATATGTTTTTCCTCCTCCTATCTGTCTTTATCTTCGGTTATGATGCTGGCCCATTCGTAAAGAGTTCTGATGACTATAGTCAAGCGGCTCTGCCCTGAAATATGCATAACTTTGGGCCTTACTAAAATGTAAGCGGGTGAGTAAAAATTCAACATCCATACAGTTGTCATGCGTGTTGCAATTAGTTACAGAGACCAACACTTTTTTAGTTCCAGGCTGTAAACATATTTATTTCTGCTGTAAAGTTTGTAAATTTTAACATGGGCAACTCTCTCTGTCTCTGTCTCTGTCTCTGTCTCTCTCTCTCTCTCTCTCTCTCTCTCTCTCTCTTTATGTATCATTTTGTCATACAGATTACTGTTAATTTATCATGTTGATCTGTTCTGTACGACATCTATTGCACGTCTGTCCGTCCTGGAAGAGGGATCCCTCCTCAGTTACTCTTCCTGAGGTTTCTACCGTTTTTCCCCCCCTTAAAGGGTTTTTTTGAGGAGTTTTCCTTATCCGCTGTGAGGGTCATAAGGACAGAGGGATGTCGTATGCTGTAAAGCCCTGTGAGGCAAATTGTGATTTGTGATATTGGGCTTTATAAATAAAATTGATTGATTGATTGATTGATTGATTGATTGATTGATTGATTGATTGATTAGGATAGACTCTGTTTTGGAGCCAACCTCTAGTGGCCATTCGATGAACTGCAGTTTTTGGCACTTCAACATCAGTTTCATTTTCAGCCTTGAAGGTTGCCACTAGGCTAAACCACGAGAAAAGCTGGCCAGACTGATAGTAATAATTAAGGACACAATTTTCTAAATGTGGTGGAGTGTTCCTTTAAAAAAAAACCTATGAAGGTATTTAAGGGGAAAATCAGGAGTGTAAGAAGTCAGAGATTACCTGTTTTTGAGAATGTTAACGGAACCCTCACTGTGGAGGATGAACATCAGCAACAACAGTTTCTTCCACCATAACAGGATAGAACGTGTTTGACAGTGACCTTTGTCATGTGAGGTCACACACTAAAATAGCCAGCATGGCAAGCAGCAGAGATGAAGTCCTGCTGCTCAGCTTCCGGCAGGGATTTCTGTGTGATCTTGTTGGGATTGAGTGTGCAGGAAAGCCTAGTCCATGTTGCAGAGAAGTAAATGACAAAATGCTTTTAGGTGCCTTGCAGGAAGTCTGAATGACATGCTGTGCGTGAGCCACACAAAGGAAATGTGGGAAGTCAGGCAGGTGACTGTCTGATGCATCATTTATTGGTGAGTCTCCCTTCAATGGAAACTCACTGTTATCTTTCTCAAATATACAACAAGATAAATGGGGAGATAGATGTGTCAGGCATTGTGCTGGAGGAGAATTTGAAAAAAAATTCTCTTTCAGTGCTGGGTGGCATCAGCATTATTTGCTCTTTTGAGACGATTAAGCGCTTCTAATACATAAAGCCCTCTGAGGTCACATTTTTAGGTTGCCATCATATACCATTTGATTGTGGATTGAAAGACACACCTCAGCCTCTCAAGATTGAACATAACTGGGTAGAGAGATACTATGCTGTTTTTGTATGTATCCTTTAATATCGCGAAAATTTGAAAGGAATTGGCGATTAACAAAACTGGAAGAATCTCGTTTAGTCTGGGAACAAAGTCTCAAAATGTATAAGAGGGGCCTCCGCAATGCCAGAGCAAACTATTACTCAGCATTAGTAAAAGAAAACAAGAATAACCCCAGGTTTCTTTTCAGCACTGTAGCCAGGCTGACTGAGAGTCAAAGCTCTATTGAGCCTTGAATTCCTTTAGCCCTTAGCAGTAATGATTTTATGAGCTTTTTTAATGACANTCACAGACCAGCTGTGTGATTTTCTCCATGATAATAATTTATTTGAGGAATTTCAGTCAGGATTAAAAGTGTATCATAGCACTGAGACAGCACTAGTTGAAATTACAAATGACCTTCTGATTGCTTCAGAAAACGGACTCGTCTCTGTACTTGTTTTATTAGATCTTAGTGCGACATTTGACAACTGACCATCAAATTCTGCTACAGAGACTGGAACATTTAATTGGCCTAAAAGGTTCTGTACTAAGCTGGTTTAAATCTTGTTTATCTGATCGTTTTCAGTTTGTTCACGTTAATGATGAATCATCTCTACGTACTAAAGTTTGTTTTGGAGTTCCACAAGGTTCTGTGCTCAGACCAATCCTATTCACTCTATATATGCGTCCCTTAGGTAAAATCATTAGAAATCACTCTGTAAATTTCCATTGTTATGCGGATGAAACTCAGTTGTATTTATCAATGAAGCCAGAAGAAACTGATCAATTAACTAAACTTAAAAATGCCTTAAAGACATAAAAAACCTGGATGAGCAACTCAGACACTCTTTATCTGATGATATAGTTTCTCCGGATGGCATTGCTCTGGCCTCTAGCACAACCGTAAGAAACCTCAGAGTAACATTTGATCAATATTTTTCTTTTAATTCTCTTTTAATTCTCATTTAAAACAAACCTCACGGACTGTTTTTTCATCTGCGTAATATTGCGAAAATTAGGCCCATCCAGACCCGAAAAGATGCAGAAAATTTGGTCCACGCTTTTGTTACCTTTAGGCTGGATTACTGTAACTCCCTATTATCAGGTATCAATCAATCAATCAATTTTATTTATAAAGCCCAATATCACAAATCACAATTTGCCTCACAGGGCTTTACAGCATACGACATCCCTCTGTCCTTATGACCCTCGCAGCGGATAAGGAAAAACTCCCCAAAAAAACCCCTTTAACGGGGGAAAAAAACGGTAGAAACCTCAGG
>NC_065521.1:7536826-7538914 GCF_006386435.1 Epinephelus moara | reverse complement strand
GAGAACATGCAAACTCCGCACAGAAGGGCTCCCACACCCGGGATCGAACCGGCAACCCTCTTGCTGTGAGGCGACAGTGCTAACCACCACACCACTGTGCCGCCCACATATGTATACTATCATATATTAATGTATACTTTAAACATATTGTACCACAATAGCCAGAATTAGAATTATATCATTACTTTCAATAATGTTGTTGTAAGCTACTGTCATTACCGTCTGTCCTGCATCTCTCTCTCTCTCTCTCTCTCTCTCTCTCTCTCTCTCTCTCTCTCTCTCTTTCTGTCTCATTGTTTCATACACATTACTGTTAATTTATCATGTTGATCAGTTCTGTACGACATCTATTGCACGTCTGTCCGTCCTGGAAGAGGGATCCCTCCTCAGTTGCTCTTCCTGAGGTTTCCACCATTTTTTCCCCTGTTAAGGGTTTTTTTAACGTTTTTTTTCCTTATCCTCTGTGAGGGTCCAAAGGACAGAGGGATGTCATATGCTGTAAAGCCCTCTGAGGCAAATTGTGATTTGCGATATTGGGCTTTATAAATAAAATTGATTGAATTGATTGATAATAAGGGCTGTCAAATTAATGTATTAATTTCAATTATTAATCACAGAAAAAAATAACGTGCCAAAAAAAACTAGCACTGATTAATTGGGTTTCGTGGTGCCCTTTGACCCAGTGCATCATCAAAGGCCACAGTGGCCTTGTCACATGATGGAGGCAGATGAGACGATGCTGCTTGGCCCGTGAATGGAACATTTACATTTAGAAAACGCCCAGATGGAACTGTTGAAAGGAGCACAGTTCTCTGTAGTTTCTGCAGTAAGGAATTTTCGCACCATACTTCAAGCCTGAAATATTATCTCAGCGCAAAGCATTTAGCAGCAAACAAGAGGTCCAAGCTAGCACAGCCTCTGATGCTAGCGCTAACACTCAAACAGGTGTTCAGATGCAAACTGAGTAAATCTACCTGTGACTGACTCACTAAGCACTTGTGGCTTTTTCCAGCAATGTGCATTATTTTGAAAAAAGAAATCCTGGAAGCAAATGACAAAGTTGTGAAATGCGTTTTTGTGCTTTTATATTATAAATGTCAGTGCACTCATTTAAAAACATCAAATAAATGATCAAAAAAAGAACAATTCAGATATGCACAGTTTCTTTGTAGGTTTATCTCAGCTACCCAGGTCCATCATATCCACTGGACTCAACTCGTGGAGCTGAAGACATTTAGTCACTCACCCAACACATGTCTGTAATTATGCTGACTGATGGAAAATCTCTTCAATCTGTTTGCTGATTGCATGCTGCTGCTATTTGATGAATGATTCCCAGTTTGTGTGACCAACTGGTTGTTACACAGAACAATGTTCTTTACTTTGATACTGCTTATCTGTTTCTCACAGGGTGACAATGTGATGATCTAATACAGGAAAAATGTCAAGTCATGGTAATTTTACCAATATTGCCCATTATCACAAATCACAAATTTGTGATAATGGGCAATAGGAGTGATATCAAATGTATGTTGCAGTAGTGTCTGGTTGACAGAGTCAGTGTCAGTGTGTCATAGTCAAGGTGTGAGGACTCAAAAGCAAAACTCCTGCACATACCAGAAAGAATTCACTTGGTAGGTTTTCCAAGCATAGGTCTTTAACAGCCATCTTAAAATGAAATGCTTCTGTTCAGGTGACATGCGATGCTCATTTTCAGGTTCATGTTTTTATTTCAGGGGTCTACTAGAGAATGTTGATGTGCTTTAATTGAAAAAAAAAAAAACACATTGATTTTCTCCAGCTGTGCCTCCTGCAGCACCTGGACAAAGGACAGGACAGGACAGAGGGATGTCTGTGTTATAAAGCCTTCCAAGGCAAATTGTGGTTTGTGATATGGGCTTTATAAATAGAATTGAACATTCACATTCACGGTGTAGGGTTAATGTTTCTCCGTCAGGGATCGGAGAATCATAGTAAGAGGGGGGGTGGTGGGTTTACACACACTGTAGATACGCATGGCGTGGCTCGTGGGGCCCGGCCCTCCTGGGCTGGGGGTTGGACCCAGGGAGCCCATTTACATCATGGTGG
>NC_065521.1:7533863-7536238 GCF_006386435.1 Epinephelus moara | reverse complement strand
TTAGGCTAGTCTCCAGGGAGGGTGGGTGACGGTCACAACCACGCATTATGGGTATAAAATACTTGACTGCAAGATTAACAGTGCATCAATCTTCACAAGAAGCTTACACCCTTTTGTGGCGCTAAGCTATGAAGACCAATGCAGACAAATAGGGAAAAAAAAAAATAAAATAAATAGAATTGAATGTAATTTTTAGCCTTTATTTGACAGGACAGACAAGTGTGAAGGGGGGAGAGAGAGAGGGAGTGACATGCAGCAAAGGGCCACAGGCTGGAGTCGAACCCGGGCCGCTGCGGCAACAGCCTTGTACATGGGGCGCCTGCTCTACCACTAAGCCACCGACGCCCCGAATTGAATCTAATTTAATTGAACCTGTCTGACACAGTCCATTTTTTCACGTTATGTGGAGCAGCTAATCTTACTGGCTCTTTGTTACACACATTTACATAGAGCAGTAGCTCATGCTGTTGGGTCTCTTGAGAAACCAGGGACGCATATTTAGATTGAAATCCATGAAAACGTGCATTTTGCATTATATGTATTTTTAGCCCTCTGCGCTGGCGATAGTCCTGGCTGGAGGCATTAAGTTTTTTGGGTTGTCCATCCATACGTACATCCATCCATTCCATCCTTGTGAATGCGATATTTCAAGACTGCCTTGATAGACATTCTTCAAATTTCACACAAATTTGGAAACTTGGACTCAAGGGTGAACTGATTAGTTTTTGGTAGTTATAGGAGCCATCCCTGTGTAAAATGTATGTGGGATGCTAATTTCTCCTGTAGGGGTCACTATATTGTCATAGGTATCTGTCAAGAGCCATTCATTCAAGGACAGGTATTGCTGGACGGAGGAGCACAGATAGTTTTTTGACCAAAACGCCGGGCCATGTCAAGCCAGGTGTACGCTGCTGAATGTAATGACAAAATATTGTTCTTTTGAATGGTTTATGGACACAGATTAATGGGTGCTTGCATGCTTTTTATTGAAGACTACAGCTGTGATAAACAACTTATGCAACAAAGACAAAAGGAAGAAGGGGGACTCTTTGTGCTCATCTGATGAACAGCAGTTGGTTATGTCAGGCAAGCGCATTCACTGACTGAGTCGGTAAGTAGCCTGTCCATGCAGCCCCTCAGTGGCTTTAAGTTTAGGTTTAGATGCCACAGTGGTCAAAGGTCAAAGGTCAAGATCACTGTGACCTTGCATCTGTCTCATCCTTGTGAATGTGATATCTCAAGAAGGCCTTGAGGGAATTTCTACAAATTTGGCACCAAAGTCCACTCAGATCCACAAATGAACTGATTAGAATTTGTTGGTCAAAGGTCAAGGTCAGTGTGACCTCACAAAACTTGTTTTTGGCCATAACTCAGGAATTCATGCACTAATTATGAGAAAATTTCACACAAATATTTAATAGGATAAAATGATTAAGTTATGACATTTTATATCCAAAAGGTCAAAGGTCAACTTCACTGTGACATCATAATGTTCTGCATAAAACACTTTTCTGGCTATTACTCATCGTCATATCTCAGGAACAGAAGGGGAAATATTTGGTCAGAAACTGAATTGGTGACACTAATCTTGGGTGTCCACTTTGAAACTGTGCTGACTGTATAGATCATCTGTGCTGTTGGGGACAGATGTGTGTGAAGCATGTATGTTTTCACAGACATGGATGTAAACTGAAAGAGAAAATTGACGGGTTCATGGAGACATACAACAGCAAGGCAGTAATTCTAGTTATTTAAGTAATTACATCTACAGGAACCTGTGCTTAACTGTTGACAAAATTACTATTTTGTTTTATACTATGTATCATACTATATATGAGAGAAATAAAGATTTATTGTTTAAAAAAAAATTTGAGCCTAATAATAATAATAAGCTACTGTGGACCTATATGCCATGCCTTTTAATGAAATTACCAGAGGAGTTCACTGAAAAGTAAAGTCCTGAATTCCAAATAGTAGCCCGTAGTAGTAGCGTTTATTTCACAAAATCGATTTTGACCCCAGGCATTTAAAAGAAACAGGGGCTATTTGCTCAAGGCTTTTATTTTGTTTTGGTTTTTTTGCACCGACCTGCACCAGGCCGTTATTTGGTTACAGTTCCTGTCCAGTATGTTTTTAGTGCAAAAAAGACTAGATGGCATTGCTCTGGCCTCTAGCACTACCGTAAGAAACCTCGGAGTAAGATTTGTCTTTTAATTCTCATTTAAAACAAACCTCACGGACTGCATTTTTTCATCTGCGTAATATTGCGAAAATTAGGCCTATCCTGACCCGAAAAGATGCAGAAAAATTGGTCCACGCTTTTGTTACCTCAAGGCTGAATTACTGTAACTCTCTATTATCAGGTAGCTCTAATA
>NC_065521.1:7516462-7533171 GCF_006386435.1 Epinephelus moara | reverse complement strand
CTCAGTTGCTCTTCCTGAGGTTTCTACCATTTTTTTCCCCCGTTAAAGGGTTTTTTTGGGGAGTTTTTCCTTATCCGCTGTGAGGGTCCAAAGGACAGAGGGATGTCGTATGATGTAAAGCCCTGTGAGGCAAATTGTGATTTGTGATATTGGGCTTTATAAATAAAATTGATTGATTGATTGAATTGAAAATACTGTATAATATAGGGGTGTGTTCTTGTATAAAAATCTCTAAACGTTTAGAATGGGTAATTTTTTTCGTGTACACGTGTACACGGGTTTCACCGCTGGGTGTTGCTATTGCATTATACCAGTAAAGCCCCAGTTTTCTGAATACCAACCAAATGGGCCATTTAACCAATGGTTACAGGCCGCCACACCGAAATATCGCCATTCCGACGGCCCGCCATCCTGAATTCTGGTCCTTGAGTCCTGACAGTAAGCTATGGCGAGCCTGTAGAAGCTGTATTCCCCATGTATGTCAACGATTTTCACCGGGGGACGCACGCGAGTAATTCAGGCTGACATTACCTGTTTTTCAGCGAACTCTTCTGGTAATTTTATTAAAAGGCATGGCATATAGGTCCACAGTAACTTATTATTATTATTATTATTGGGTCTTATAAGAGTGGGTTACAATGAGTACCGGGCCATCAAATCACAGCATCCGCGGTGAGAGGACACGGAATTGTGTGCGCTTTTATGCACGCGGGTCAAGGTGATCACGGATATTTGATGTGGGAAAGATGGAGCCAGATGTATTGTACCTGTTTTAGATACGTGATTGTCTGTCTGTCCGTCCGTCCGTCCGTCCGTAGCACGAGTCATGTGCACCACTTCACCACTGACCCGTGCGTAATAGCGCAAACAGTCCCTCAGCCCTGTAGGCAGGGAGAGAGCAGCCCTCGCGAGCTGCTCTCTCCATGCCTGCAGGGCTATCCCTCCTTGAGGCAATGAATGAGGAAATAGTCGCCCCGGCGTTTAATACGCAAAATGGGGTCAAACCCCCGGTGGCTATTAGGTGCCCGGTGGCTATATGCCACCGGGTGACTATTTGGAAATATACGGTATGTGACAATAATCATATGTGTATAATAACAGTAGAAGTGTGACTATTGATAACAGCAGGGAGCATCTAGCAGGACCACGGCAGCTCTTGTAGGCTGAAATCAAGACGATCACATTAACCAGTGCGCAATCATCAGACTTGACAATTATCACCGGAAAACAATCTTTGTTATATCGAGATAAGGAGATAATAAGTCGTTATTACGAGGTAACAGTGCACAAAAAAAAAAAAAATACATGGCCGTTCTCGTATTCCGTACTGGACAGCTATGTTGTCAATGTAATAATACGTCGGTTATGCCCAGGTATTGAATCAAATGTGTTTTAAGACATTTTTGCTTAGTTCACCTTATTGTCTATTTGTCTCATCGTGTTTCATGGACACGGCGATGTGAATAGCGCTGTTTCAGCTCATTTCTGCTCACTTTTGAGGACTTCCGGGTCTGTTTTCCTCTGCTGAATGAAACCATGGCGACACGAAATGCGGGTACCTTATTGGTGTAGCGCGATCACGTGACGGCCGTGCCACCACTCACGTACCAAATCTCATTACGCTCAGGCGGAACTGATCATTACGCTCAGACGGAACAAGTGCCGAATTATGACCCCGATCACAGGACTCTTGCGGGGTTATAAGCTACGCACTCCCGCTGATTAGCTGAACATGTATCGGTCTTTTTTATGAAGTAAAGATCGTGTAGTCCCCAGATGTCGGAGCGGAAATCAGTTTCTGTGAGACTTTTTCTGATTCACCTTATGGCCTAATAGTGCCATCCGGATTTTTAAGCCCTCTTTAACAGCCAGACTTTAAGAAAAGCAAAATAATCACTATGTTGTTCACTGCGTTGAATCCTTCCATACTGACTTACAGACTGTTCTGTCTTCTGTTTTTAGGTCAGTGTCATTTCGGAAAGTATTTCCGAAGCCAGTATTTATGGCAGTATCCTTCAATAAATTATGTTTTTGAGGGCAGCATATTGTTCATAAAGTTTGATTTCTGATTGCAGCATATCAGTAACATTGGACCGCTGTCAGAATCCACCACCACCAGCATAATTTTAATCAGAGTCAAGGCTCCTTTTTCACACATTTTTGTTTGATAGGGAACATGTCCATTCAGTCCCATTCAAGGCTGCCTTGGTTTGTAGAACAATCACTTTGAGCTCCCTTTCATGCAAATGTATGGAGGTCTAGTTTCCTGCTCTGAACTACTTAACTGAACTATTTACCTTATGAATGATCCCTGCCTCTACAGTATCAACTCTAACTCCAAAAAGCTGTGCTGTCATATGATCATGTGTACAAGTGGAGAATGACGTCAATGAGAAAGTATCCTCTTCTATTAAAACATTAAGAGATTTCCCCTGCCTATCAGCATCACCACCGCCTTGTGAGTCACTTTGTCTGTCTACTCAACGAGGTGAAAATGTATAAAGTCATCCTCCACCCATCAAGACGGTTTATTTATGGTGGTGATGGCAGCTTTTCTCAACGGCTGCTATGGTTACCTTCACACCAGATAAAGTGTAGAGCTCAGGTTGGCGGTGTTGTTGTCACTTGTACGCTCACCTTACTTTTGTCTCATAACAGATCTTTTTCATTGGTGGAGGTGCAAGGCGTCACCGAGGTGTCAGTGGGGGATGGAGGAGAGCTGTGTTATTGTGTTTGTGATGATGATGACGATGGTAATGCATGGAAAAACCTAAGGAGAGTTTACCTATCAAGCTCTTTGTCAGACACTCTGTCATGTTACGACTATGTGTTTCTGGACATACAGGAACATGTCACTGAATGAATGAGGACCTTCATTATTTCATGGCCATTGAACACAAGACAAACAATGCAAGGTTACTATCTGTATTTCTGTGCAATTGTGCTGTAGATCACGACACATAAGATAACACTGGGATTTACAGCAAGTGTGTGTGTGTGTGTGTGTGTGTGTGTGTGTGTGTGTGTGTGTGTGTGTGTGTGTGTGTCCAACAAGCTGTGGGAGTATTAAGCTTGTGTTCTGCGTGAGATGCAGGTGTCTCCAGGTTACTGGGGAATGTAAATGCAAACAAGGCTGCTCAAACAGGAAGGGGGAGCGTTTATGAAACCCAGCGGCTACACACATCATTGAGTATTGTGTGTGTGTGTGTGTGTGTATGTTTGTGTGTGTGTGTGTGTGTGGGTGTGTGCATGTGTGGGTGAGTGAATGATATCTCATTGGCCTATATCTGGCCAATATTAGAATGTTTTCGAAGTAAATTGTTACGTTCTCATGGTGTTACAGGGAAGTTGATCAAGAATCGGATATACTGAGCTGAGATTAATTCCTTAATGCCCCATTACCATTCTGTTTTTAAATAAGCCATTATGCATAATCATTGGGACTGTTTTGGGACACCTCAGGGTGCTTTTACACCAAACCTGTTTGATTCGTTTCAGACAAACACTGTTGTTTTGCCTATATAGTTTGGGGTACGGGGGGTTAAGATTAGGGTTGGGGGTAGGGCTAGGGTTAGGCACTGCTTTCAAATGTCATCAACTCAAGACAAGAGCATTATCAGTTAAAGATACCTTCAAGCACGCAGCCCTGTTGTATGGAGATGCAAATCCCTGCTTCACTGGGCTGATGTCAAACCAAGTCAAGCCATGCTAGCACATGTATAAACCAACCCAGTGTTAATTTTTTGTCAATGACATTTTTTCCATGACAGAAACGAGACAATGATACAATGATGAGATAAAAATAGATCTTGATAATATAAACTAAGATGTTTTAAGTTTAAGTTTCACTGACAAGATGAGATATGACGCAAATGTTAGTGGTGGATTATTGGATATGGAAAGCCAAGAAAGGCCATGCTTGCAATTATCTTCAAATGCTACATGAGTGACAGGCTTGTAAACTCCAGTAAATAGTCTGCACCAGGATGTTTTGCCAGAGAGCAAAAAACTCACACCAGAGCAGCATCAGTTGTTGGTGCAAGTTGTGAGCTGCAATTTAGCGGTGAATAATCAGCCGTGTGTGTCTGACTGTGGATGGTGGAGCCGCTGAATGTGGAGTTTGTTAGTTGCAGCGGTGGCTGTTAGTAGTTAGCTCCGCTTGTTAGCCACTGTAGTAAAGCAAACAGCCACCGACTGCTGGACTTCACATCTGTTGATCTCCACCGGATTCCACTCAGTCCAGATTGTCTCGAGAAGGTTTCTGGTTTGATGCTGTTTGACAGGCAGGTAGGAAGGCTCAGTTATCTGTGAGTGTAGCTGTGCTGTAAGTAAACAGTCTGAACTCAGATCAGTTTTCTCTGACATAAATGAAAGTTTAGTTTTAATCACCAGTTCTCTGCGAGGACACAAGTTCATACCTTCAGACTAACATGTTGCAGATTTGGAAAGAATTCAGGTTTCAATTAAGTTATTTTTGTGCTTCTTAACAGTGAGATGGAAAAGTCAGAGTTTACAATGAACCTGGGTACAAATCCTAGTTGTCTCAGAGTAGTTATTTGTGGTGTCAGACTTTTTGAGAGCATAAATAGAGAGATGTTGAGCTTTTCAAATGATGATTAATAGTTGTGTGCTCGTAAATCACACCTTATACCTGTCAAACACTGCTGGAGAAATGACAGTTTCTAAGTGTGCAGGAATTAATTGTAGTTGTAGAAACATTTTCCTAAATGAAAATTTAGGAATATATTTAAATACAACCTGTCACCTGGATTCTAATTTCTGATACATGAATTAGCCTCACGTGATTAGTTTAAAGAAAAAAACAAACAAATAGAAAGCATAATGACTAACGGTTGACTAAAATTTCATGAATTTTCATTAATTTAAATTATGAAGGATAATACTAAGACTAATCTAAAACTGCAGCCCCAGTCTTATTTAGGGTATTCAAATCTACAGATCTTGAACCTGGTAATGATTGGACAAAGAAATTTGCTGCTCATTTTATTACAAAGAAGGAGAGCATTCAGTGTCAAATTTAGTCAGCTCTACAATATCTACCCACCTTCAAAAATAGTCTTGAAGCATTAATGAAATTAATTTCTTAAATAACATCTCTTATCTGTGTTTTGACTTTATTCCAGCTAGATTTTTAAAAGACATATTCCCCACTGTAGGTCATTGTACTTATTATACTACTTGCGACAAATAAAACAATGAAATGCATCGGACTTGGTGTGCAAGGTTTCTGTGCATCACATAATATTTGCTGCAGTAACACTACTGCTCTTACTGCATTACTCTCAGCAGAAAAACCACCCCAATTAGCCAAATTTGGCATGTAAATAGCAATCAGTGGTTGAATTCCCATAATGCCCAAAACCCAGTTCTTTGTTAAAGAAGTCATTTGATCCAATGGGAAGATGGCTCGGAAGAGAAATGATTAATGTGATTTGTCAAGACAAAATTCTGAGATGGTAAGGAAAGAAAGAGGCTCCTTTATCACCTTTGTGAATTTATTACTTAATAATTAACTTCCTGTGAAATGTGGAGCAGCCTTGTTTATCCACCACTGCAGCCACACATGGAGGCTGCTCTGTGGAGGAACCTAACCCTAACCCTTGAATTTGTGCATTATTTATGTTCAGAGCAGTGCTGACAACATGAGTGAAGCATCAGCTTGCTTACAAGCAGAGTTTAGACATCTATTAAGGTAACAGTAGGACTCAAAGCTGCCAGCTTTTTCTTCTCCTGCACAACCTTGAAGAATGACTCAAGTTTATTTCATATTGGATCTTAATTTATTAATTTTGTTCATCATATCTGTTGGATAAAATAACACTTGCTGAGATTTAGGAACATGGCAACATCACTATAACAGGGTGTGCCCAGCAAACTAAAAATGACTGTATTGTCAACCAAAATGTCACTAGCTATCACAGCTCACACAACTGCAGTAATGACGGTTGTCAAAGTTAAACATCATTAGTTAAATGAAAGCTGCAAGCAGCGTTGGGCGGGACCATGGACTCATGCCGTTTCGGCCTCCAGCTCACGTAGACAGTTAAAAGACAAAAGTTGTAGACGATTTTAGACCCCTCTCCACTCTATCTCACAGCTGACAATTTCTCCACCTTTGCTCATGTTACTTTCAGAGGCACTAGCTCACTTCCTGTTGGGTTTAGGTCAGGGGTGTCAGCACATGATTTGTAGGTCTTGATGAGATGAACAAGCCAGTTTTGGTTTGATCTTTCTACAACATTCCTACGGGCTGCAGTGGCCATTTTAGTGTGTCTAGGTGGTGCTAGAGAGTCCATTTTGGCACTTATGGGGTTCATTTTTTCATTTTATCAAATTGATTGAAGGAGGATGATGAAAAATTCTGCCTAAAATGACGGCTGACAACAGCAGAAGAGAGAGCAGATTTAAAACTTTGCAGTGACATTCTGATTGCCAGATCGTGGCAAAGTTTGATTGGATAACTAGAAGAGTGAACACCCATAGTCAGCTGATTAGAGGAAGCAGTGAGAGTGCGATGGAGAGAGTTATGAATGAATGAGCACAACGAAGGTCTTCCTGATTAAATTTACACTGAGCTTTATTTCAATCAGGAGAGACTAGTTTTTATAGTAAAAGAATATTTATTAACATGTGCACATAAGAATGCAAAATGTGAAAAGTCTTTGGCGATTAGACCCCATAGAGATGGTGTGATTTAAGGAGGATGATGAATCCATAGTCAAATAGGGAACCCCCCCAAAAGAAGAGTAAGAAGGGAGACGGACAACCGACCATTTGACATGAGGAGATCGTTACCTTACCAGCAGGCAACAGGCTTCTAATAAATAAGTAAAGAGAAAATTATGGGGAGATGCGCAGCTAGAGAAACACGCATAAAGCAAAACGTGAAAGACTATGGGATGGATATGAGCATATGTGCATAGTTAAGTATATGACAGAAATAAGCCCTGAATGAAATTAGTAATACTCTGATGAGAAATGTGTGGTAGGAATATGTCTGGGATGACAGCTAGGGAGCCACTTGCTGGTAGATAACGATAGATGCAAAATGAGTGTAAGGGAAAGCAGCAAGCAAACATGTTGAGGTCTAACCACTAAATAATATAAAAGCCAGAGATGAAGTAAGCTGTGACAACTGAAATAAAAGATCGTAAGACCAAACACGAATTAAGGTCAGAAGACCAACTTAAATAAAATGCAGAAGGAAGACAAAGGTCCGGCAACCAAACGTAAATTAAAGTCAGCAATTTTCCGCATGACAGCGACTGAAATGATGGGTTTGATGACCAAACTGAAACTACCCTGACTGGTGCGAGGTCCTAGTGACCTGGGCCTATATGTAGAACATAATAAAAGGTCAACGAGGACCAAACGTAAATAAAAGCTCATAAGACCGAACAAAAACTAAGGTCATACGACCAACTCAAATAAAATGGTGAAAGTAAAATACGGTCCGATGACCAAACAGAAATTAAAGTCATCATTGACAAACAGAAATTATGGTCCAGTGACCGAAAATAAATTACTGTGTATGTGCATGAGGTCCCACAGACCTTGGGTGCACAGACTAGGGTCCTAAAGTCCATGTGTAGAACAAAACAAAAGGTCATAAAGACCAACGGAAATAAAAGGTCATAGACTGAACAGAAACTAAGGTCAGAGGACCAACTTACATAAAATGGTTAAAGTAAAATAAGATCCAATGACCAAACAGAAATTAAGTCCACAGGACAAACAGAAATTAATGGTCGTACCACCAACAAAAATTAAGTGTTGGATGGGGTCCCACAGACCACGTATCAGCATTCAGAGGGCAGTTCCGGAGACCTTGGGTGTTGGTGCATATAGCATGAGGTCCCACAGACCATGATAGAGCATTTGCATGAGGTCCCTAAGACCATGGGTGTTAGAGCACATAGCATGAGGTCCCACAGACCAAGATAGAGCATTTGCATGAGGTCCCGAAGACCATGGGTGTTTGTGCATACAGCATGAGGTCCCACACACTGAGATTTGCGAGAGGTCCCAAAGACCATGTAAAAGAGTGAGCAGCATGATTAATGTAAGCAAGGTAAAAAGAATTGATAGATGGAAGAAAATAACAACGAAATTGAAAAGTGCATCCTCTGCAGTGTAAAAGACAACAAGAAAGCTATGTTAAGAAACAGTAACAATAATTCTATTCTAAAACTATAAAAATAGAGCTATAATAGGATGTTCACATTCCCTTGACGATCCCCCATTGCACATCCCTTTAGCAGCAGCAACAAAAACATACATATGCATTCATTTAGTGCAATTTGTCATTTAGTGGTATTTTTGCCCAGGGATAAAAACTGTTCTTGAACCGGTTCGTTCTGATCTTAATTGTCCTGTATCTCCTACCTGAGGGCAACAGTTCAAACAGGGTGTGTCCTGGGTGTGTTGGATCTCTGAGAATGGTTTTGGCTCTGCTGAGACAGCGGGAACTATAAAGTTCTTCCAGGGTGGGGAGAGGGCAACCAGTGGTTTTCTGGTCTGGGCTGTGGTGATGACCCTCTGAAGCGCCTTCCTCTCTGCTGTTGTGCAGCTGGTGTACCACACACACACACACCATATGTGAGCACGCTTTCAATGGAGCTGCAGTAGAAGGCCACAAGCAGCTTCTGGAACAGATGGTTCTTCCTGAGGAGTCTCAGGAAGTAGAGTCTCTGCTGTGCCTTCTTTATCAGCTCCGTAATGTTGGTGAACCAATAGAATTAAATTAATTTGTGACCAACTTGAATAAACGAGTACAGCAGAGACCAGCAGATAATAAATCAGCAAAACAGAAGTTATGATAAGATAACCAAGAGGACATAATCATGGGTGATGCATGATAGTGGATTTTAAAGTGATAAAAGTGAGCAATTAGCAGACAAGCCGGTGTTAGTGCATGCAGCATATAGTTGGAGGAGCTTGGGTGTTGATGCATATATAGCATGAGGTCCCACAGACCATGATGGAGCATTTGCATGAGGTCCCTAAGACCATGGGTGTTAGAGCATACAGCATGAGGTCCCACCGACCATGATAGAGTATTTGCATTAGGTACCGAAGACCATGGGTGTTTGTGCATACAGCATGAGGTCCCACACACCGTGACTGTGCATTTGCGAGACGCCCCGAAGACAAGCAAGCAAGGAACAACAGAATTGACCCAATAGAATTATGTTAATTTATGACCAACTTGAATAAAGGAGTACAGCAGAATAGGTCCCAAGACCAGCAGATAATAAATCAGCAAGGCAGAAATTGTGTTGAGATAACCAAGAGGACATAATCATGGGTGAAAGTGATAAAGAGGAGCAATTAGCAGACAAGCTGGTGTTAGTGCATGCAGCATATAGTTAGAGGACCATGGATAACTGTGTATACAGCATGAGATCGTGTAGACCATGAGTGTTGTGGGAACATGTGACAAATGACAGCGGGCCGAACTGAATCGAGGCAGACTGAATTGGAATCATATAAACGAGTGCTGAAGAGATCTGAATACCATACATATAAAGGACAAATTGCAATGTGACAACCAAACAGAAATGGCAAATGGCTGATGCATGACTGTGACGCTATCAAATATGAAAGTGGGCAATAGGACAACTATGACCAAGACTTAACAGAGAGGTAGCAGATGAGAAGACCACAAAGACCACCACCAGCTATATGAATGACTTAGCAAGAAATAAGGGCACAGAAACTTGATTTATGAAATAGTGCTAATATAGAGCCATACCTGACTCCCCCAAAAAACCCATGGTGGGTACTTTGCAAATCCGCTAATATAGGAAAAATTCTGCCCTGGCAGTTATTGTGGCAGTTGAGATTTGTGATGATTGAGATAGGGTTGCCAATGGCCAAATACAGCTTGAAAAAGGTCAGATGGCCATGCTACTGGTTGTATTTGGAAGGAATGACTATGTTAAATGTTGCTGTTGGCCCTGGCTCATATGAGTAGAGGAGAGTCTGCTAGCCGCTAGGATAATTTATACAATTTAGAATGCCATAGGCTTGTGCTAAAACATTAGCAAGTAGTATCTGTGGGGAAAATGTGACCAGTGGAAGACAGGTGCTCTGTCTGTGAATGCAGATTGTGTAGGTGTGTTTGAAACTGTGTTTAATGTGAATTGAGGTGTGTTTTGAATGAACTAAACCACAGCACTCCATAAAACCCTGTCGCTGACTAGTGTTTTTTTGAGGAGTAACATTGTGCAGCTGCATGTTTTCGAATGGGATTAAGATCCCCGTCTTTGCAGTCTTGGAACATTTCAAAGGATTACAGACCAGTCGCGCTGACATTGGTGTGTGGCCTGCTAAGCTCTTCAGTCGCTGATAAACTAGACCCGCTCCAGTTTGCCTATAAGGCACAACCTGGGGTGAAAGATGCCTGCCTGACACTCCTGGACATGGTCACCAAAAACATGGACCACACTCACTCATGCTCCAGGATTTTATTTATGGATTTTTCCTCGGCCTTCAACACAGTCAAGATAAGCACCTTGCTAAACCGCCTCACTGAACTACAGGTAAATCCAATATTGGTAAACTGGATTAAAGCCTTCCTACGAGACAGACCTCAACATGTAACAGTAAATGGCAAACCATCACACAACATTGTGTTAAACACAGGGGTCCCACAGGGATGTGTTTTATCTCCCATCCTATTCTCCATTTACACAAACAATATAGTCTGCAGCACGGACAATATGACACTCTTCAAATACATGGACGACATGGCCTTGGTGGCTCACCTGACTGACTCCATCAGCCTAGCAGCATATCACCAGCAGGTGGACTCACTGATCACCCTTATTGAGAAGAGCTCACTTGAACTGAACATCTTCAAAACTAAGGAGCTGTTCTGCTGCAGGAGAGTAACATCTCGGGATGCTGCCCACACACTGCTCCAACCACTGGAGATCAAAGGGCAGGTAGTGGAGCAGGTGGAGGGTTTCAGATACCTGGGCATTGAGGTAGACAGGGCATTGTCCTTCTCTGACCACAGCAGCTATATTTACAAAAAGCAAGGACAAACATAGTAAAGAAATCATTCATTCCAACTGCAATCAACATTATCAATAAATGGTAAGGGTTTGATTCACCTATAGCAAGTGTTCTTAGTTTCCTGTGTGTTGCTTTATGCTACACTGTTATGTCTTTTATGTCTTTTTATGTATTTTTTAACCTGTGTCTTATTTATTCTGTGAGCCACGAATTTCCACTGCTTTGCAATGGACAATAAAGTTTTTCCGATTCTGATTCTGATTCTATGGCGCAGTGATGCCTAGAGCTGGCCCAAGTCATAAGCGAACTAAGCACCTGCCTAGGGCCCCGTGACCACTAGGGGGCCCCAAAGAGCAATTAACTTCAAAAAAGAAAAAATTAATAATTTTTTTCCATGTGTGAGTGATGATGATTCATATATTATCAAATGTACGTTGTTGTACAAAAAGACAATATTATGTTAACAGAGTGTAGTTTCCTACTGCCTCTCTGCTCTAAATGTCAGAGCTCCGCTAGTGGGAACTGCCCATTGGTCCGACAGCCCATTGGTCCGACATCCCATTGTTCCGACCATTTTAAACCCATTGTTCTGAAGTCCGTTCCGAAATCATCATGATGCCCTGTGGTTAAGGTCTGGTTAGGTTTAGGCACAAAAACCACTTGGTTAGGGTTAGGAAAAGATCATGGTGTGGGTTAAAATGAAAAAGAAAGTGACAAACACATAAGCTGTGAGCCTGCTTCGCCTCAAGCCTTTCCCAGCTGACCCAGAGCCGGTCGCGGCGCACCATCAAGGTAGAAATACGCCCACTGGGAGCGTATTTTCATTCAGCACCGCGGAAAACGACAAGATAAAGGTATGTTTGCATGTCTTGGTAATGTAACGTTTGGTGTCAAGGAGATTTTGAAAATTAGTAAAGTCCTTAATTATTGTTGATATTTTGTACCAACTACGTCAGCCTATAATAGCAAATTAGCTAGCTAATGTTAGTTCAAAACTAGAGAAATTTCTCTTTTAACTGGTAGGTTAGATAACTTACTATTCAACATTTTTGTGTTTGTATAATAGCCTACTTTGAATAAGTTGATTCTCTGTGTATATATCCTGGGTCGCTTATTTGGCATCAAAACAATGTTTTTAATAACAACGTTTGAATGTTTAGTAACAACTAACATTAATTACAGACGCGGTGACGTTTGCTAGCAATATGTTTTTGCACTAATGAATTAACTTAGTTAACTTACAGTTTGAGATATGTTTGCTGCAGAGCATAGTAATTTATGTGAGTAAATAAACATATTCCTTTTACATCAACTCCCCATTATGCTCATAAGTTATGTGAAACTTCCCCAGGAGCACTGTTAAAGTATTCTGGAGGAGGCACTGGCTCAGCCCAGGGGCAGTCCACCTCCATGACATGTTTTTCATCTTAGGTCCATCTCCATCCTCTGCTCCATCCACTGTGCCCACTGTCCCCTCTGTGTCTGCTGCAACCTCAGCTCTACCTGGTAAGTTAACAACAAAACAGCCTTTGTAATTGCTTAGTGTACTGCAGAACATTCTGAGATGAATAATTTTTAATATAAGACAAAATCATATGAAAAGGTATGGAAGCGTATTGCATTCACTTGACAAATTAAAAAAGCCCTGTTTTTCTAAGTAATTTTTTCTGTTTTTTGGAGTAATTTATTTATTTTTCCGTTTTTTGGTGTAATATTTTCTGTTTTTCTGAGTAATGTTTTCCCTGTTTTTCGTGGTATTATTTTTTTTCTGTTTTTTTGTGGTAATTTTTTTCTGTTATTCGTGGTAATTTTTTTTCCTGAACGAGGAGACGAGATACTTCAAAATCTCGTGAGAAGCTCCCACCTGGCACCTGCGAGTGACCCCTGCATCCATGGTGACTCCTGGTCATGGATGTATTTTGCATCCGTGCTCCTGCTCCTAGACAGTTTCAACTACGGGATCAATAAGGATCCTTGTGCATCCTTCTAGTGTAGGCCTATCGCTCAGTGTAACAGGTTAGGTTAGTAACAGGTTGTAACAACGTTAGCTGACAAACGTGTATGGGCGTGATTTCAGTTGTCAGGTAACATTAAGCTAACAGTTTTTTTCCATCATGCTGGACAAATTTGTCAGCTAACATTTTTACAACCTGTTACTAGCGTATTGCATTCACTTGACAAATAAAAAAAGCCCTGTTTTTCTGAGGGTTTTTTTCTGTTTTTCAGAGTAATTTATTTACTTCTCTGTCTTTTGTGATAGTTTTTCTCTGTTTTTCGTGGTAATTTTTTTTCCTGAACGAGGAGACGAGATACTTCAAAATCTCGCGAGAAGCTCCCACCTGGCACCTGCAAGTGACCCCTGCATCCATGGTGACTCCTGCTCATGGATGTATTTTGCTTACGTGCTCCTGCTCCTAGACAGTTTCAACTACGGGATCAATAAGGGTAAGGCACGTAATTAGTTACACACAGGGTATGATAATCTAGCTATGTTTTCGACTGCATCCTTCAAGTGTAGGCCTATCGCTCAATGTAACAGGTTAGGTTAGCAACAGGTTGTAAAAACGTTAGGTGACAAATTTGTGATGAGTAACAATGTCCAGCATGATGGAAAAAAAACTTAGCTTAATGTTACCTGACAACTGAAATCATGCCCATACACGTTTGTAAGCTAACGTTGTTACAACCTGTTACTAACACTCAGTTTCCTAAAAGTAGAGGAAGTGAGTTAATACACGGATGTAAATTATTAATTATTATTATTTATTATTAATTATTGATTAATTTAATTTTTAATTGTTTGTGCTAGATAATAGTATATTCTATGGCGGTCACCTATAGAACCCACACCGAAATCCCTGAAGGGCTTTTAATTTGAAATGATACAGGAAGTGTGGTAAGATGACGGCATGATACGCACGTGAATTTCTTTATGTTCATGAATGAAGACGAAGAGAGCAACTTGCTTTGCTTGAAATGAACAAATACGATTGTAAAGCAGAGGGCATAATGTGCCCATAATAAGCCCAATGACTACTGAAAATCAAGGCCTGCCGCTACTATAGTATTATGGTAATTGTTTTCCTATTGAAAGGAGGGGCGTCAGGAGAATGAAATAAATCACTTCGCAATAATGGTGCAGTGAAATATTTGTCTGCAGCACTGAATGGATTATTAGACAGATCATATGAGACACATTTAACTTAAACAGTGAGGGCGGCTGTTGATCGGATGGCTTGAACCGCCGGCTCTCTTGCCGTAAGGGATCCCGGTGCACCTGCTGGAGAGGCTTGAAGCAGAATGAAGAACTGGTTTGGAGTGGACGTCAGCTGCGGAGTGGACGCCAGCTGCAAGTGGAGACTGACCGGCTGCGAGAGGGGGCCTGCGGTGATGAGGACGCTGACGAGGCAGAGGCTGAGGCATATCCAGGGACTGAAGCAAGGTGTGCGTGGAAAGCTTGGCCAGAGTAGCTGGTGTCTGCGGGTGGCAATCCATGGCATACATATGCAAAGTGTTCCGAAGAAACAGATCATGTTATGTGTATGTTTGTACACGTCACTGAGATCGAGTCTGGAGATGGAAATGAAGAATGAAGTTGTGCGTTGACAATACTGACTTATAACAGGCAAAGATCGCCTGAACTGGAGGACGTGATGAGTGAGAGATGATTCCGCTTCTGCTGAGGAATCCTGCATGTGGCTTGTCTCAATCAACAGGAGACTGAACAAAAAAGGTAAGGTGAGCGATTGCCAGCGTGAAGATTCTGCCTAAAATGACGGCTGACAGCAGCAGAAGAGAGAGCAGATTTTCAAACTTTGCAGTGGCATCCTGATTGGCTTAGGGAGATCGTGGCAAAGTTTGATTGAATAACTAGAAGAGTGAACGCTGGAAGTCAACTGATTAGAAGAAGCAGTGGGAGTGTTATGGAGAGAGTTGTGAATGAATGAGCACGGTCTTCCTGATTGAACTTAATAAGCTGGAAAGTCCCTAAAGGGTGGAAGAGGAGTGGATGGGTCCAACAAACCCTGGACTTTCACTGCTGTTCACTGTGTGAGTCAAATCATGATCTTTTTTCTAAATCTTTTCCTAAAGGCATAAAATGTCCCAAAACACATTTGGGTATCTGATTCAGATAAGTATTTTGAACAATAATTCACAACCTAGTGTTACTTAACTCCACTAATCCTTCTCCATACCCTCTCCTACTACTCATTACTCGTGCTCATTACCTCAAAACAGTCATATGAGTGAATGGTTACAAGCTTCAGCTACAATGCAGAAAAAGCTGGTTCTGAAGCTCAAAGGTAATAATAAGTCAAGTTGTCAGCAACTTGCCTGATATACTGTGTATACCTGCTTTTTCAAGAAATTCCGGTAGATCATATTGTAATTGGCTCAAATGAGATTGTGGTTTAATTAGCTATAAATTATGTGTGTCAGTCAACATCACTCTAATCTAATTTCCCTAAAAGAATCTTATTACTTTGCCATGGCTTTCGGTGAAGAGTTCCACAGTATCTTTCTCATGATTCAGTAAATATTGTTATGTATATTACTAATAATTTTCAGTATAATATTCAGTAAATGTTGTTTTCACCTCGTGAATCTGTGTGTGTGTGTGTGTGTGTGTGTGTGTGTGTGTCTGTGTGTGTCTGTGTGCGTCTATGTGCGTGAGTGTGTGTCCAGCCCATTCTCATTCTGAAGTCATCAAATACTGGTGCTTTGTCAGTGATTTCAGCATCAGACACCTGATGCCAAAAGCCTACTTTCGTGGCAGTATGATATACTGACAGACGGTAGCTTACAACAACATTAATGAAAGTAATAATATTATAATTATAATTCTGGTTGTTGTGGTACAATATGTTGAAAGTATATATTAATATCTGATAGTATACATATGTGACAATAATCATATGTATACACATATGATTATTGTCACATATGTATACTATCAGATATTAATATATACTTATGTGACAATAATCATATGTGTATAATAACAGTAGAAGTATGACTAATGATAACAGCAGCAGTAGGAGGCATCTGGCAGGACCACAGCAGCAGCACAATCACACACGTCACACTATCCAGGCACCGCTGCGATATAAGTTAACCTGAGAGACAGTGGAGCACAAAGGCTCCAGAGAAGAAGAGTTAGTGACATGCAGTATGGCCGAGTTCGCAAGATGCAGTAACAGGACATGAGAGAGAGAGAGAGAGAGAGAGAGGGAGAATGAAGGAGAGAAGGTGCCCGGTGTATTATAGGAGGTCCCCTGGCAGACTAGGCCCAAGTCAGCCTAACTAGGGGCTTGTACAGGGCAAGCCTGAGCCAGCCCTAACTATAAGCTTTATCAAAGAGGAAAGTCTTAAGTCTAGTCTTAAATGTGGAGACGGTGTCTGCCTCCTGGACCATAATAGGAAGATGATTCCACAGGAGAGGAGCCTGACAGCTGAGGGCTCTGGCTCCTGATCTACTTTTGGAGACTTTAGGGACCACGAGTAACCCTGCATTCTCAGAGCGCAGTGTTCTGGTGGGATAATATGGCACTATGAGCTCTCTAAGATATGACAGAGCTTGACCATTTAGAGCTTTATAAGTTAACAGTAGGATTTTAAATTCAATTCTGGATTTTACAGGGAGCCAGTGCAGAGAAGCTAAAACA
>NC_065521.1:7482819-7515322 GCF_006386435.1 Epinephelus moara | reverse complement strand
AGACTGTCTGTCCAGATTAAACGAGATTCTTCCAGTTTGGTTAATCGCCAATTCCTTTCAAATTTTCGCGATATTTGTTTTAACTTATGGGTTTGAGAGTTTGCAGAAATGTACAGCAGCAACATTTGCCTGGCACCTTAGGTAGTGACACATGTCAAGTGGTGTTAACTACGTAATGTAAATAAAAACAACCTACTTAGACCCTCTTTTTATACTACATTGTTGCTGTGGATAGGTTTACTTTGGAGACAGCTGAAAACCATGTATGTCTCATACATACGCCCAAGGTTGCCTTGTGCCTTGGAATCACACACCGTCAGCCACTGACCAAGTTGCCGTATTGGCACCCTGGGAATGAGAGTGGGGCTGACTATAAAATATCGGCACACTGTAATCGGTCAAACCCCTGCGTGTGTATATGTGTGTGTGTGTGTGTGTGCGTGTGTGAGAGAGAGAGATAGACAGAAAGAGAGAGAGAGAGAGAGAGAGAGAGAGAGTATGTGTGTGAAAAGCCTTAAGAGTGGATTAATCATTTATTGAAAAAACAGCAGAAACAAACACAGCCTTGTCAGTGCTGAAACATCAGTGTCTTATTTGGTTTGTTGGACCGGAAGCTGCTGTTTCAGGTGGCTGGTGCCCAGAGATGTTCCTCTTCATTGTGTCATTTGACTGGGAGACAACAGATAACACTAAAGAACCTGATTCAAATACAGTAGAAAGGTATGGCTACTGAAAATGTCTCACACCAGCCCCAAAATATCTGCTTTAAAGATTAAAGATTGCACTGTAGACATGGACTGCAAATGTCAGTGTTTGATTCATCTTTCATGTACATACTGTATTTCTTTTGGATCTTCTTACTCAGTGAATTCACCTTTAATTATTACATCTTCCTACTTAGGCAAAAGGCAGGTCTGAGGACTGTTCACCTTCATCTTCAGCTGCTCCCAGGTCTTTGCTGTGGTGTGTGCGTCTAACCTGATTTTTCCACTGCACAAAAAACTCACTAACCCTCTAACTAACATCTGGCTTTTTAATGGAATGGGAAAGGTTACAGTTGACATTTATACCTGGGTTAAATGACCCTCTGTAATAGTCATAGGTATTTATTGACTACAGCTCTGATCAGCTTTGATGGATATACAACACCCGGGTAAACCCGCTAATTTAGCCCCATTGCTGGTGAAATGCAATGACGCGCTGCCACATAACATTGTCTATCTCCACCCAAGTAGCACTCAAACATCCATCCAAATTACTCAGTATCGAGTTTGAAAAAGAGACTGAATAAGTAACACGTGTAAAAAGAGGCAGCCGCTGTAACATTTTCACAGGCCTCCGTGCTACTTTCTACTGTTTCCTAGCCTGTTTCCCAGCCTGTCTGTGACATCAAATGTGACATACCAAATAACAAAATAAAAACACACACACACACACACACACACACACACACACACACACACACACACAGAAAGGCATAGTCATCTGCTGCAGTGCTGTGTAAACAGCTCTGGTCTACTGGCAATGGGAAAGAAGTCTATTGCCTGTTTTTAGCAGGTTTTCCTATGCTTAAAAAGAAAACACCTACACATCCTATGGATGGTGCAGCTCTTCTTCACCAAAGTAATGTGTAAAAAGTGAAAGAGTATAAAGCATTAGTACCATCAGCTCAATGTCCTCTGTTTGATTCAGGTAGGGAACGTATGCATTTTATGTTGAAGTAGTCGCCAGCTAATCCTTTATTTTACTGTTGTGTTTCTTAAAATGAACAGTTTGGGATTTTGGGAAAGTATCACTATTCACTATCACCATTCGTCTGTGCATTAAAGGATATGTCTGGCTGACCTGTATGACCCAAACAAATAATGTGTTAGCCTGTCTCTCAATACTTTTGACTTCCTGTCTGTAGCTTCCAGCCCCAGGCCCTTTAGTTTCTACTGAAACACCTCACAAAAATACATTTTCATTGAAAAACCAGAATTACCGCCCCACAGTTGTATGCCACCCTCACTAGTCAACTTTCTTTTTAGTTTACATCCATGTCAGTGAAAACAACGATGCCTCACACACCTTCATTCCAAGTGGACATTTCTGTCAAATTTAAAGAAATTCGATAAGGGTGTTCTTGAGATATCATGTTCATGAGAATGAGACAGATGCAAGGTCACACTGACCTTGACCTTTAACCACTGAAATCCAATCAGTTCACTGCTAAGTGAATGTTTGTTCCAATATTTTTTTTAATTCCCTGAAGCTGTTCTGAGATATTTCATTCACAAGAATGAGATGGATGCAAGGTCACCTTGATCTTTGACCCTTGACCAGCAAAATATTCAGTCAGTTCATCTTTTAGTCTTAGTCAATCTTTGTGCCAAATTTGAAAAATTCCCTCAAGGCATTTTTGAGATATTACGTTCACAAGAATGAGACAGACAAGGTCAAAGAGACCTTGGCCTACGACCACCAAAATATAATCAGTTCATTGCTGAGTCCAAGTGAACATTTGTGCCAAATCTGAAGAAATCCTGTCATGCGATTCTTGAGATATTGTGTCTACAAGAACGAGATAGATGCAAGGTCACAGAGACCTTGACCTTTGACCCTGGACCACCAAAATCTGATCAGTTCATGTTCGATTCCAAGTCAACTTCTGTGCCAAATTTGCGTAGAGACAGATGGACAACCTGAAAACATAATGCCTTCGACCATGGCTATCGCTGGCACGGAGACATAAAAAGGTTCAGTCATGACCTAAAACAGCTGGTCACTGTAGTTTGTGACAAACATTGCTCAAACAAGAGGAAATGTTGCATTTGTCAGGAACTATTTTCAGCGGCTGATTAATCCACATTTGGTGTTCTAGTGAGGATTTGGGGCCACAGCATGGTGAATGTGAGATTGAGTCAAAATAAACTACACTGTGTGTGTTCATGGTAATGAAGAAACATGTCACCCAGTAACACAGTGTGACTCACTGATGTGTTTAAATCATTTTTGGACCACACTGGAGTTCTGTGGCACAGAGGAAGAAGATATGTCAGGCTTTGGTGCTAAGTGTAACTCTATATTGACACATTATATAGTGTAGCCATATGTTTAACATAGTCTGTCTGAGAGTCAGTGATCCCTATGTGCAGAATTACACTTTTATATTTACTATATCAATAGCCATAGAAACTAGCATCCCAAAGGAGGAGATTTTGCATGCTTTGTGATTTAAATGAGATTAATACCAGCTGATTCATGACCGCACTTTGTAGGAAAAATCTCTGCGATCCTTGCAGATTTCTTCTGACTGATGATTATGAAAGTAGTTTGTGTAGTCATTTTGTGTTTTCTTTAAGACATTCTCTTTCACCTTGCATCTTGATTTCATTTGCTTTGTTGTTGAGTATGGCTTATCACACTATGTGCGTCAGAAGAAAACCTAATTAATTCAACTGTCAATCAACTTCCACCACTATGACTGACAACAGGGAAAAAAAGATTAAATATAATCTAAGTTAATGTCATGTGATAGCCAGGAGCTTTTCTTTCCTAAACAAGAGTACATTTGAGATTAAAACTGTCAAGCATTTTAAAAAATGTCAGCTTTGGTCCTAAAAGTCAGGGGCTGTAATCACAAACATTCTGAGAATTTTCTCAGAGAACTTCACCAAAAAACTTCTGGTGAGGAGTCCTAGTTTAGGAGTAATTCGGGAAAATTCTCAGAGCAGCTCTAAGAAAAGGAGGGACAGACACATTTACCTTGGTAAGGATGTATGGTTGACCCTGTTGCTTGGCATGATGGGCATGATACATTCTTTTAAGAGATGTAATTGGTTGTCGTTTTGTGAGCCTGCAAGGTGTGGACACCCAGTGGAAATTAAATGAACTGCATCACAATATGAAACCGTGTAAGAGTCATCATTGTTAAGGCAGATTTATACTTTACTTTACTGAAGTTACACCTCCAAAACACAAGCCAGGGGATTTCTGTGAAGTGCTGTAAAATTTAGTTGATTTAAAACACACATTAAACACATTAAACATGGCTTAATAGCAACAATTCAATTAAAAGTACACAAATCAGCTACATTATAACTTGCAGAAGTCATAGACAAAACACAACATGCTAATGTTATTAGCACAAGCCTATGGCATTTTACATTGTATTAATTATCCTAGCGGCTAGCAGAGATTTACTCTACTCATATGAAGCCAGGAACAACAGCAACATTTAACAACTCACAAGGTTAATTGACAAAACAACTGTCCTATACTGTAGGCCTACGCATTTTCCAAACAAGTACAACATGCTAACGGTATTAGCCTAGCAACGAGGAAAGATTTCCTCTGCTCATGCAGCCAGGATAAATCACACACAAGACTTAAAGGGAAATTTCGGTTAATTTCTACCTGTCTCCTATCGTCCTAAATTTGTTTCAAGTGACTAGTGAATTAAAAATAATAGTTAGCATGTTAGCCGTTAGCCTAGATACAGCCGGGGCGCATAGTAGCGTCAGACCTGTTAAAACGTAAGTGAACGGGCATACTTCAAGTGCAAAGTTAGTCCACTAAATAAGCTTTTTTTCCACAAAGACCGCCTCATATCGTTAGGATAAATGTCAGAGAACATATAGAAAACAACATGTAAACGTGTTGTCTTACCTTACCAGTGTGTTGCCATGTTTGTTTATCCCTCTAGCTCTGCTTTCCAAAGCGCAGCTGAAATATCACGAGAACAAGCAGCGATCTCATACTGTGCCTGAAATCTCGCGAGCTCTAGATAAAGCCCAGCTGGATAGTAACGTTACTCCAGGTGGAGGTGTCTCGATCTCGGTCACATCCAGACCTTGAAAATAAGGCTGCAACCGGTCCCATTCCTTGCAACAGAGGCATTCCTCTTCTGTGGGCACTGGGGTACAGCATTCACAGGTACACCACCAATCTCCAGAGCTACGCAGCCTTGCAGCAGCCATTCCTCCTCTTCCGTCCTCTACCTGTTGCGCCTCTCTCTCTCTCTCCTCCTCCGTTCTTCAATTTCACGAAGCTCTTCATCAGTGTATTCTGGCTCAAATAAATAAGGGCGGCCATCAAACTCTGCAAAATCAAATTCCTCCTCCACAAAGTCGAAGTCTGGCAAAAAGTCAGCCATTATAATCACGCTTTAGTGTGATCACTCTGCTGACGGAAGGTTGAGACGGACTCAAGTCATTACTGCTGCATTGTTGCATTTTTCCAGTTGCCAAATGTCTTAGTGTTGTCATCGCTTTATTTCCAGCGTTATATCATTATTGCATTGGGCAGACAATGTGAGCATATCTCTAGTGAGACTGACCACAAACATTACCCACTGCACCAACTAATCTGTAGTGTTTCATTAACTCATTGTCATCCAGCGTTTGGAGAATATTTCTCCTTCCTCTTTGTTTTTCCACCATTTTCTCCTCTGCTTTAGGAACTCTTGAGCCTCTTAAAAGTCCTCCTCTCTGCTCCTAATAGTCTTCCACCTTAGGAGTTCTCTTACAGGCCAAGATTTCTTGTGAATAACTTTTTTATTTACCAAGAAGTTTCTCAGATTTCTTTTTTCACTAGGAGGAGCTCGGTTCGCAGTCGTCGAAATCCGGCACTTGGGCGGTGACTTGCGGCATCAGAAACCAATGAAAAAGGCGTTCTTTAACGTCAACATGATACGCGGCCGATGGCATCGGGGGGAACGCGGCGGGACAAGGACGAAAGTTAAGGCAGCGAAAGTCTGCCTGAGGTAGACTGGACAGGGGGTGGATGGGTCCAACAAACACCTGCTTTCACCAGAGAAAGCAGTGTTTGCATCCCGTAAGATTCTAAAGCCAAACCCTGTTCTTTTTTCCTCACCCTAACCACGTGCTTTTGTTGTTGAAGGCAGAAAAACGCATCAGTTTGCAGTGTTGTACTGACATAGTGTGTTTATTTTGAAAGAGAGTGTATGCAAAATGTTAAATTTCCTGTTAAAACAGTGTGTATTTTGAAAGAAGACAATGCATGTAACAGGCAGAACTTGACACGGTGTACCAGAATGTCAAAAACCAACACATCCAGGGTACCTTGCATGTCGTATGTAGACGTGGAAAGTCCATGACCAAACGTCAATATGTGACAACTTAGGTCGGAGTGAGAGTGTTTTGCTAGGAGCAACTCTTTGTACTAGGAAGCTTTGTGAATACAGCCCCTGATCTTAAATAATCTCTGAATGTGAAACCATAATGAATTTATTTTCATGAATACTAATCAGTATAAATCTGGGTTGAATTCACAAACCATCCAAAAGCAGTTTGCAAAAAGAAAAAAACTAGAAGTGGTTCTCAAAAGAATAAAAGCTCAACAGTCAACAAGTAATTTATTTGGATTCTTAGGTATGTCAAAATCAGCTGAAAATCAGGGTGTTGACAGCGCTGAGATGGAACCAAATGAGTAAAGTTGTGGACCAGAAAAGCAGAACAATGAGCTACAAGAGGCTAAAAACTGCAAACATCAGCACCGCAGATAATTAAATGGAATGAAACAATTAATTAAATGTATAGTACAGAAAGAATAACCCACATTATAAGAAATCTAAATGACCTTTTGAGTCAAGGTGGGACAGGATTATAAAAATGATATAGAACAGAATAGAATAGAAAAGAATATGAAATAATGAATATAATATGAAATAACACAAAATAGAATACTGAACGGAGAGGCGATATGTGTGTGCAGGTAGTTTTTTTGGTGTATGTATGAGTGTGTGAATGTGTGTGTATGTGGGTGCAAGTTACTGCATGGAGGCAGGTAGGGGTGGGTGTGAGTAAATTTCTATGGAAAGCAGTGTTCATTTTGGCAGCTATTTTAGATTTAGTTTTAGTCTTGAGTCAACATGTTTTTACATATGTTTATTTATTTATTTATTTTCATCTTTAAACTAATCCAGTTAGTGACAAGAACTGAGTTACGCAGAGGCAAGAACTCACCACAGCAGATCAGTAAAAACAAGTCTTTATTACAGTCCGGATCAGTACACAGGAAGGCAAAAATTACAAGAAAAACTCACAGAAGAAACAACACTGGCAACAAAGGTAACACAAGGGAACACACAACGAACTGGCAACAAGAGGGAAGGCAGACTGGGGATATATACACAGGTAATCAGGGGAAACAAGACACAGCTGTGACACAGGAGGTGGGGGAAGACGTCACGCTGGAAACACTGGGGACTGAATCTAAGGAGACAGGAAACACAGTTAATTGACCAAAATAAAACAGGAAGTGACACACTGAAAAACAAAAAAGTGAACATAACCTCAGGAGGACAGAGGCATGTCAGTGATGCTAATTCATGTATCAGAAATTAGAATCATGGTGACAGGTTGTATAAAAAAAATTAATTTAGGGATTTTTTTTTTTTTTTTTTTTTTTTTACAAATAATTCCTACTCACTTACAAACTGTCATTTCTCCATCAGTGTTTGACAGCTTTAGGTGTGATTTATGAGCACACACTTACTGATCATCATTTTAAAAGCTCAACATCATCTCTATTTATGTTCTCAAAAACTTTGACACCACAAATAACTAATCCAACACAACTAGGATTTGTACCCAGGTTCATTGTAAACTCTGACTTATCCATCTTAGTGTTAAGAAGCAGAAAAATAGCAATAAATAAGTAAAGCCTGAATTCTTTCTTAATCTGCAACATGTTAGTCTGGAGGTTTAAACTCATGTCTGGAGGTTTAAACTCATGTCCTCTCACAGATTTGGTGATTAAAACTAAACTTTCATCACTGTCAGAGAAAACTGATCTGAGTTCAGACTGTTAAGCCCATTCACACAGAGTGTGCTGCGCTGAGCGGCGCGCAAGAAGGCGCATGCCGTGGTGTCTGCGCGCCGCCAGCCTGCGCGCCGCCAGCCTGTGCTCGAATTGAAAATTTTTTAATTTCACCGCAACGCGCTGTGACGACACCTCTGTGTGTCCAATAGCAGAGAAGAGCCTGAAGTAGACCCGGAAGCGGTCACCATGGAGCTGTAGCTCCTGAATGAGCCTGTACTCCCCCAAATCCTGTCTTGTGCGCCTTGCTCTCCGCTTGCTCTGTGCCCTACCCCGCGGTGGGCGCCGCGAAAATCGCGCTCTGTGTGAAAGAAGCTTTACACAGACTGTCACTTACAGCTGTGAAGTCTTGCAGCTGGTGGCTGCTTGCTCCACTGCCCTTCAGTGGCTAACAAGTGGAGCTAGCTGCTAACAACCACTGCTGTTACTAACAAACTCCACATATCCATTCAGCAGCTCCACCATCCACAGTCAGACACACACAGCTGATTATTTACTGCTGAATTACAGCTCACAACCTGCAACAATGACTGACGCTGGTCCAGTGTGAGTGTTTTTGCTGGGTAGCAAAACATTCTGGTGCAGACTATATACTGGTGTTTACCAGCCTGTTGCTCATGCGGCATTTTAAGATAATTACAAGCTCAGCTCTTCTTGAAAATGAAACAGGGCCTGTGCAGGCTGCACAGGCAGTCCAGCTCCTCCAGGATGGCACATCAATACGTGCAGTCGCAACAAGTTTGCTGTGTCTCTCAGCACAGTCTCAAGAGCATATAGGAGATACCAGAAGACTGGCTGATACACAAGGAAAGCTGGACAGAGCTGTAGAAGGACATCAACCCAGCAGCAGTACCAGTATCTGCTCCACTCCGCCAGGAGGAACAGGAGGAGCACTGCCAGAGCCCTACAAAGTGACCTCCAGCAAGCTGAGTAAAAAGCAAAAATTTTCAACTTGTGTAATTCGTTCATCAAGATCTGATGTGTGATTTAGGTGTTCCCTTAATTTTTTTGAGCAGTGAGTTTTTGTATACTGATTTTTGTTTATGCTGATACACATTTTTGCTCTCATAAACTACTTAATAAACAATAAAAAGAAATATAAATAAAAACTGCAGAGTTGGTGATCAGGTAGTTCTGGTGTTGGGTGATTTTAACCATGTAAGCTTGAGAAAAGTGCTTCTAAGTGACAAGGACAATACTGCCCGAGAGGTGACAAAACAATCGACCAACAAATTTCTTTGTGCTATTCCAGAAGCTTTTTCACACAGTGGTTAGAGCTCCTCAAAGAGAGCTGGACCACAACTTGGTCTGTCTCAGTACATGCTTCCATCAGAAGCTAACACAGAAAACACACAAAGCAGCGGCAAAGTATAGCGCTTTTACAATAATTAGATATTCTGGAGCTGGGAGGTGTTTTTATGTGTTTCAGGTGGAAAGATATTCTTTGTAACATAGGTCAGCACGTCTCAGAAATCACAAGACCTTGTTTATTGACTGACTGCAGGTATTGTCTGACTGCAACAGCTCTTAAAAACTGGGGGTAAAAACTTTTAAACCCTGCAAGAGGATGGTCAGACAGAGGTCCCCTGAGAACACAGACAGGTTGAATGGCGGTGTTCTAACAACTAAGTGGGACATATAGATGCAAATGCTGATCTGGACTCAGGTAAAGATACATGCATTCCGTCTAAATCAGTTATAACCTATAGTAACAATAAACCATGGTTTAGTAAAGCCATTAAAGAATTATGGATGAGGAACAGACACTACCAACTGCTTCTCTTTCAGCTCCACTAAATTTGTGTTAAATTTAGGCTCTTCTGTCTATTTTGAAAGTGTTGGTGGTGCTTGCTTTGGACCAGGGGTGAAAATATAGACAGTGCAAGCAGGGTGGTTGCACTGAGGTGAGGCAGAGAGCATAGAGAGGCATAGAGAAAGAGGGCCTTCTTACAATATGTACGGCAGAAACTGGGCCGTGTGGGTAATTGACCTATGGCTAAGCGACGCCCCCTCCACTCACACGGACAAAATATCAACATTCAGTGACCGGCGCTATGGCAGGTGTCACAGTACACGGCATTTCGCAGGAGGGAATTGATGGTTTTTGGGGACATAACGATCAGATGTCATTGAGAAGTAACAAAAAGGGCCTAAACTACGCATTGGAGGGATATATTAATTATTTTATTGTTGAGAAGGTTGATGAAAAGTGTAGGGTGATCAAGCCTGTTTATTCTGGATTCACACTAAAGGACTTTTACTCAGCATCCTGACATCAAAGGATAATGGGTGACCAACCACTGGGTCACCTTCACTCAACTGATAAGCTTTCAACAACCCCCCACATCATCAGATGTGGCTGGAGAGTTTACGACACGTCACAAACTCTGGAAACAAAACAAAGAGACAGACTCAGCCATATGGTCTGAAAGGTGTTTCAAACGTAACTTTATTATTTAACATGTGGGTGTGGGTGCAGACGTCTGTGTGTACTGTATGCTAATGTGATACCACCCCCTTTCCCTGTGACTGTCTTTTAAGAGGACAGACAGAAATGTGGATTCCAGGAACCAACATGTTTCGATTGTAATTTTATGCTTCACCTTTCTTTCTATTTCAGTGCATATACAGTACATACACATGTATATATATCTGACGTTATAACATGATCACCATGTATAACATTTAAATCTGAATTAGTAGTGTCCGTTGACCACTTATTTATAAGTTGGTAATATCCTGTTGCAGACAATGTGTGTTTGGTACCATTCAATAGCAGACAGCACCACGTTTGTAAATATGGAAGCATAAACGTTCCAAGCTTCATTAACCACCTAGGAAGCAATTAAAGTAAATTAAACTTTAAACTAAGCAAACGTACAGGAGGGGAGGAGTGAAATGTCCCGCCAGTGACACTGAACTGCTCCTACTGGACTCAGCCTGACACAGACAGCTGGCAAGGCCAATCACAGCGCAGAGGCCAGAGCCTGCCTGCCAGTCTCAACCCTTTGGAAAAACTTTAAGATGAGTGAGGTTAAAAAAAAGAGAGAGAGAGAAAGAGACAAAGAATCTTGAAGAAGAACTTTTGAGAAGCCGGCGGGCCATGCTGGGCCCCACCCGGCGTGACCCGCCAGGCAATTTGATGGCATCCTGAGCAGAACTGAACATGCTGAAACCCAACAGAAAGAACTTTATGCCACTCGGTCTGCCTAACTCCTGCGTCCTGGACCAACAAGGTCAGGACTGAAGAAAGGCAGACTCCCTCACCCAAGCCAAGGTTGCCATGTGGGCTCAGGAACACCCAAAACTGCCCCGTGGGACAGCACCAGGAGCAGTTCACACCAAGGAGCAACGCTGCTTCTCCTCTTCCCCCTCCAGAGCATCTTCTTTCTGGTCTGCTACAACTCAGGTGAAACAACATAATTTTCCTGTGCTGGGGTTTGATGCGTAGTTTAATAAGTATGGTAGGGAGCGTTAGATAAAACTAGGATTTCCCCTAAGTTTTCATATGTTTCCCTTTTTGCTTCCCATGCCTCTCACTTGTTGAATGGTGCTTTTCACAGGTCCATATCAAAGTTTCCTCTGATAATTATCTTACCATTGCTCACTTCTTCATCTGGTTCACTCTGGTCATTCATTCATTCATTAGCATCGCTGTATTCATTTCATTCCACTCATAGTTGCATTTACTCATTGTCTTGTCTGCTGTTAGTTGTATTGCGTCTTGGTCTCCTGTGTCAGTAGTTTAGAATAAATGTTTGTCTATAAAGTCGTTGTCTTGGTTTTCTGTAGGATTACATTCAGTCACTTTACGGGTGCAAAGATTCTGGCTATTTGAGCTCTATTTGAATTGACAACTGATAATTAATAATTTCCCCAAAGTGCGTCAAACATTTTTGTCTGATCAACAAGAGGTGTGGTTTTATTAGTCTGACTATGAAATTATATCGCTGGACAAATAATTAAAGTGGTTATGTCTAATAATTCTTATCAACGTCACTTTTTGCTAATATTGAGCTAATAAAACCCTACAGTATTCATGGTGAAAAACATAGGCACCTGAATAAACTGTTTATAATCAAATCAAAATTTACATTTATGTAATGGTGGAGAATTTCGGTGAGCATTTATTTAATAAATGCTGCCACAGAATACATTATAAATTATGAAACATCAATATTTCCTACAAAAGCTTAAATTACAAGCCAAAATTTACAGGTCCCAGTGTAAGCATGATAAACCACATCTCGTTGCCGCCACCATCAAATACAACAAGATAGAGGATCAGCATTGTTCCACTGAAGTTAAGGTTTTTGGTTCAGAATATGAGAAAAGGATAAAGGCCTTTTTACCATCTTTACCAAGAGTGTCTCTCCGTTAGTTTGGTGCTACAGTATTTACATTGAATGATTCAGCATAACATTTGCCAACCTTTGTTATCTCTGCGATTACAGATAAATTAATGAAGCTAAGCTCCAGAAGTTAATGTTAGTTTAACTAGAGCCCTATGGACAATAGCTAACAATGATGTATGATTGCCAAAGTACAAAAACTAGAACAAAATAGGCTAATGAACTCCCAGCAAACAAGGTGACATGATGAACAACGCAGCTAGGAGCTAACGATAACTTCATATTTCTTTCCAGCAAAGTGACAATATGTTGCCTCAAACACGATGTTGACTTACCTTGTTAATCTTATTCACGTTGAGTTGATGTTGTGGTCTACTGCACAACTTTATTCAAGGAGACACTTTCCTCGGTTGAGATGTGGTTTAAAGGGTAAAAAATACACCCCGTCGCCCAGCCTCTCAGGATACCTTGTGTCGGAGTTGCGTGTACCCCATGCACACCGTTTGACCATTTTTAAACTTCAAATCTCAGAAAAAGCTCATAAATCCGAACGAAACTGACTTTCTGTAATGCATTTCAATGGACGTCCAGGCAGAGAATGTCCGAGTGTGTGGGAATGGCTATACACACTGTGATTGGCTCATCGCGTTTGAGGGCGGGGCTTAGCCATAGGTCAATTGAGATTGTCAATGTAAGAATGTAAACTATGTCAGATGACAAAAAAGGACTAAATTACAGAGCACAAGTTAAGGGAGCTGATGGGATCACATATTACTGGAGTTGTACCTTGTATTATTTCCATGTGACAAATGATTGATTGATTGATTGATTGATTGATTGATTGATTGATTGATTGATTGATTGATTGATTGATGTAGTTTTCAAATCAGGAGACAAAGATCTACACAAAGTATTCAACTATGAATTGAGAAAGGAAGTGTGAAAAGCTATGATAGAGTATAAAAACAGACTTAAAAATGAATTTTATTCTAATTATAGCAGAGATCCGTGGGAGGGATGTAATTAACCACAAACTATAAAACAAAACCTGTCATCACATATTCTGATTCCAACCTGCCTGATGAGTTGAATACATTTTACTGCAGGTTTGACACTGTCTTGGTCTCACTGCCTTATTCTCCTTCTTCATTAGATGCTGCTAAACCTCCATTTTTATGCCCCCATGCTGGCAACAGCCATGGCTAGAGCCATTATGTCTGTCCATCCATCTATACATCTGTCTGTCCGTCTCATTCTCGTGAATGCAATATCTCAAGATTGCCTTAATGAAATGTCTTCAAATTTGGCACAAATGTCCACTTGGACTCAATGATGAACTGATTCTTGTGAACTCAGTATCTCAAGAACACCTGTAGGGAATTTCTTAAAACTTGACTCCAAGTATGGCATACACATCCACTTTCAATCAAAGATGGATTAATTTGAATTTTGTGTTCAAAGGTCAAAGTTCAAGGTCACTTTGACTATTTCATTCTTGTGAACATGATATCTCACGAATACCTATAGGAAATTTCTTCAGATTTGGCACACTGCAAAGTCTTAGGGCTGCTGTGATACTGCGCTGATTTGGATGCATCAGCACAATAAACAAACTAAAAAGGATGGCAGAGGAGATACGAGCATCCAAATGTAACTGGGCTAGAAAACCACAAAAAGGTCCACAGCCTGAGATCAATGCAAAAATTGTCTATTTATTTAAAATATCTGTGAACACAAAAAAGGTGCTCAGAGTGCAAAAACAATGATAAAGAACCAGTAATAACAGCAGCAAACATTTCAGTCCTTGACTATCGTCAAATCTGGATTCAAGGATGAACTTATTAGACTTTGGTGGTCAAAAGTCAAAGATCACTGTGACCTTTGCCTCAGTCTCCATCTCATTTTTGTCAATTTTGTGATATCTCAAAAAAGGCCATGAGGGAATTTCACACAAACGTCCACTTGGACTCAAGAATGACCTGATTAGAATTTGGTGTTCAATGGTCACTGTGACCTTACAAAACATGTTTTTGGCCATAATTCAGAAATCCATGTGTTAATTATGACATTTATTTTTTTTTTTACAAATATCTAATTGGATAAAATGATGAAGTGATGACATTTAAAGGTCAAAGGTCACCTTCACTGTGACATCATATATTTTTTGCAAAAACACTGGCCATTATTCAACATCATATCTCAGGAACAGAAGGGGAGACATTTGATCAGATACTGAATTGGTGACACTAATCTTGGGTGTCCACCTTGAATCTGTGCTGACTGTATAGCTCTTCTGTGCTGCCGGGGGGAAGATGTGAGTGAAGCGTCTATGTTTTCACAGACATGGATGCAAACTGTAAGTGCAACCTGACTGGTTGGCAGAGGCATGCAACCACAAAGCGGTAATTCTATTTGTATTTTAAACTGAATACAAGGTTGGGAGCCTCCTGCATAAGCGAAATAGTAAGGCTTCAGGACCTGGCTTGGTGGTGTGCAGATGGGCTTACTTGAGCAACATTTCATCCACCACATATCCAAACACAAGCTTCATTAGTTTTTGTAGCCTGCAGCTGTCCACAATTAAAATCCTGTTTTTGGTTGTTCAGCCAGTGTAGGGCTGAAGCCGAGGAGGGCTCACCTTTGGTGGGGTGTATTTCCTGGAGCTTCATGTTGTTGTGCTATCAGTCGTAGAAGCTGAGGTGTTTCAGACTGAAGGTTCGAAGATGTGTTTTTCGCAATGAAAAAAGTTTTAGTTCTACTACAAGCAACAACATTGTTCTTGTCGTCTTTCCTCAAAATAAAGGGAATATTTCCAGCCTCTAAGGTAAGTGTTTCCGATGAGTTGTTTGGTTTTGGGGTAACAATAATATTATTACTGAAATGGTGGTCTGCAGGTGTGTTAGCTGTAAACCCATGTCCACAGACCCAGAGAGCTACAGCTGCCATTTGTGAGACTTGTTTAGGACTTATCTTCAGGATCTTTCTGAATCAGAGGATGTGAGCCACAAGACTGGAGCCAGTCCGGAGGAGCCAAGAAACTGCAAGCTGTGATGTAGGACTTTACAAAATATACCTACATATTCTTATTGGCAATGCAATGGTCTCAACCCCTCAAAGTCTTGGTCTTGTCTCGGTCTTTATACACTCTGGTCTTAGTCATGGCTTGGTCTTGGTTTTGGTGGTCCTGACCATAACACTGGGATCAATGGATGATAAAAGACAGTAGTGTGTAAATAGAGCCTAAGATGGGAAGAACCAATAAATTGATTATAATTAATTTGTTATTATATTATACTATATTTTTATTGATGTTTATAGTAGTCGAGCATTTATGGTGACCTTGTTTGGCTTTGTTGTCTTTGATCATAGGTGTATGTCTATGTGTGTGTGTATGTACATTAAGAGCTACAAAAGTCTGGAATGAAATCCTTGTATGTGCACACATACTTGGCCAATAAAGCTGATTCTCATTCTGATAAATCAATACTGCTACCTCAACTGTCACACAATGTTTCAGCCAACACTATACTGAGCATCAGATCTAGACACAAGCGAAAGAAAAGAGGAGGGCCACAGACAGAAATCCCACTCCAGGTTGCTTAGGAACCTTTTGGCAAAGTGACAAAAGCTCATTAAGAAGGAGATAACGTGATGCTCAAACACTTGCCGCATGAGCCCTTGGAGAGGGACACAGACGAGATGAATAACGTACAACAGAGCTTCTTCATCATATTTAAATATGAATAAAGGAAATACAATGCATATTTTGTCACTGTGTAGGCAATATGTTCTGGACACATGGTCAGCAGCAACAAGCTCTGTGATACCCTTCTTCATTTTTCATTGATTCTTTTGAGTCTAAAGAATTACAATTTCACACAACCAGTGCCTTACAATAAAGAATTCTTTATTAGATTATACAAATGTCAGTGAAACCAATTGTCAGTCAGTGTATGTTATTTTAATCACTGTATGAGCATTAGAGAGATGCCACTCCCATCCGTGCATATTATTTACATACCCCGATTTTCAAATGTTCTGGCTGATATATATATATTTGAAGGTCAATTTTGTGTTGTGTGCATTTTTGTGTTTCTGTGTTAATCTTGGAACTTTTTGTATTATTTTAGTTTGTAGACATTTTTTCTCTTCATAGATGAGTATTGTCCATGACATATAAATAAATAATCGTAAACTAAACTAAGTGCTGAGAGTCTATATTTTAGTCCATTTTAGTTAGATGGCATTCTTCATCTTTTTCCCTTCATTTCTTAGTCAGCTCTCTGCTGTTGGCATCATAAACCATGAAAGCAAATAGAAAACAGGAAACTTTTAACTAAGAACCGCCATGTTTAGTTTTTCCTGCGTTCTTCTTCTACAGCATTCTAATAAATTAGTGTGTATGGGCCCCCTTTTGATTTTTGATTGTTTTGTTGTTTGTTTTTGCAAAGTCACTTTGCGCTCTCTGCCTTTTTGTCTTTCTTCTCTTTTTGGAATCCAGGGCTCAAGGAGGTTCAACAAACTCTGAGCCTAACCCTGAACTCTGAGTTGAGTAACTCTGAGATGGGAAACTCTGGGTTATGGGTTTCAGAACAGGTGATTTCAATCGGTTCAATCAACACAGAGTTTGTTCACTCTGAGTTAAGCGCATGCACCACGACTTTAAAAAACCGTCATCAATGGAGCCCCGATACCACGATTCACCATGGCAACAAGCTACAAGAAAAGGTTTGCATTTTTTTACTCCTCTGGAGTTGGATATTTTAATGTGTTCATACAGCAAATTTGAAGCTGTTTTCAGGAAGAAGAGTAACACGGCTGCAGCAGCGAAGGAACGGGAGTCGGCGTGGGAGAAAATTACTGCTCGAGTCAATGCGTAGCCTAAGTTTAAATTTATTTTATACATTTATGCAATCACAATAATGTTAGGCTACAGATGCAAACAGGTGGAATGGTATTAAACCTAAAATTTAGTTCACTTAGATGCAATCCCACCTAATTATTTTTCAAGTGAAAATGGTCTAAAAACAAGTTACTTTTAGGTGTGATTTGTTTTGACTAAAAATGAGACATTTTGACTAGAAATGAGACACATATTCTTGGTATGATTTTGAGTTTTTGCAGTGTGATGCAGTCTGACATTTTGAGACAGTCAATCTACCTGCACATTAATTCTGTGAATGGACTTCCTATTCACATAGTCTCCTAGCCTGAGTGTCAGACTGAAGCTCCCAGAACCTTCAGTCTGACATGGCTTCCATTGAAGGCGATTTACAAGGGGGAGGGAATTTGATTTTTTCCCTAACCAGTCAGTAGAGATCAACGACTCACCCAGAATCTGACGTCATTAGTATCCATGCAAGCCTACTCAGTTGAGTGGGCGGGGTCTATGGTCTGGAACCAGGCTAATAGTATCCTTCATTTTGTGAAGGAGCAATGATGGGAATGTGGGTTCCATCAATGCACCCTATCACACTGGGAAATCCTAAAAGAAATTAAAATGACTAATCCCAGTCTGAGGTTGCAGCACCATGTCATTAACTGAATATGATTTATAATCATAAATTTTAACTGATTTCTACATCATTCACCTGCAATCCTGTGGAACTCCTCCTTGATGACCCTCACAGGTTTATGTCCAGGGAACACAACAAAAGAGTTTAATAGACGTTTCAGAGCTAGGGACACTTTTCTCACGGCTCTGCAGACAGTGGCCTTACTGATATTTTCTGCATCTCCGATATTATACAGAAAACTCCTGTTTGCAAAAAAACGAAGAGCAACACAAAGAATCTGGGTAGATGAAAGTGCACGTCCATGGTTGGTGACGTTGGTTATGTCACGACGGATGAGGTTATGGATATAAATGATGGACTGTGATGTGAAACGGTACCGTTCAAAAAGAAAATGTTCTGGAAATGATAATACGTCAATTCTGGGCCTGTGAATAATCTCACGACGAATGCCTAACTCCCTCCTCAGTAACACTGCCTCTTCGTCCACAGGGTCCTCCAAGAACGACTTTACCTTGAGGACAGATGATCAAACTCGCTGAAACCCGCACGACACTAAACGAATGAATGAATGAATCACAGTGCGTGTGTGGCGTAAGAGGGAGGAGACAGCTAGAAACTCGAGGTTCATTGAAGAAAACCTGCTCCCAACCAGGTTAGGTTCACAGAGTCAGTTGCCATAGTAACTGACACCGAGCTTCAGTTACCTCTCTTTCTGAAACGGGCTGGAGTTACTCCGCTTTTTCTGGTTTAAGTAACCTCCCTTTCTGAAACGTAAAACACAGAGTTTCACTCATTTCAGGGTTAACAGACTCAGAGTTTTCACTAAACCTGCTTTGTGAAACAGACCCCTGATTTCTTTTTGTTGGGGAAAGACATGACAGTGTGCGTCGGTGCCCCAGCAGCGTGAGGAGCCACTCACTGGGCTCTAGCCTAGTGAAGGGGGGGGGCTAAACAATTTTGCACCTTTAAGGAACAGTTTTTTTTATTTATCAGAGGAAGGGGGTGGCTGGGGTGTGACTTTGTTTTTTTGGTTTGTTTGTTTTTTACCCTCCCAGAAGCTACCACTGTTTCTCCATGTGTCACCCTGAGTGACTGCTGGAAAATGCATGACCCTTCCTCCCAACACCTCGTTGTACAGTTCTGATTTCACAGGAAATGTACAGTTTGCATACAGTCTCTTTCAAAATAGACACGCTACGTCGGGACAGCATCGCAAATTGATGTTTCTTTTCCTTCAACAATAAATGCACGTGGTTACGTTTTGCACACAATTGGTTTTAGGCAACAAAAGCACGTGATTGGTTTGGCTATACAATCACACCTGAAGACCGGCCTCCCGAATGAAAGTCAGTGATTGTTGGACCCATCTAGCACTTCCCATTGACACCGCTGGGCGCTGTTAAACAATAACGGCAACCAGCCGCGTATCATGCCGACATAAAAGGATGGCTTTTTTCATCCATGTCTGGCGCCAGAAGTCACTGACCAAGCACCACTCTTCGACAAATTCAGAGTGAGACCGGGTTTACCCCCCCACCATAAATGAGTTATTCAATTTTAAAAACTTACCATTGGATGTTTAAAAGTTAAAAATCAAAGACGAAATCCTGGGGTTGACAAAAACATTGGCTTCTCACTCTTGTTGTGCATGCCACTAAGTTTGTACAAACAGTTTATTTTAATTTTGAATGAGACGTAGAATAAAGTGAAAAAACATCCCTGTTTCATTTAACAATAGGCTCTGTGCACCAGCTCCACTACTTCCTGAAAGGACGTAGCCATGAGTGTTTCCTGTCCTATACTATTGGATTAAGTGATTAATCAGGTGTGTGCTGGGTGTCCCGCACACCTGATTAATCACTTAATCCAATGGGACAAAAAGGAAACAGTTTCTACAAAATGTGTAACATGGTGTCATAAAGCCAAAACATATACAAACAGAATTTTGATGGTAGTGTTTTAAATTTATTTCACCAGTGTTTAACTGATGCTCTATAAAAGGTATTCATATAATAGCTGTGTGTATTGTTTTGATGGAAAGAATCTGTTTTGAGAAGAGAGAACGTGGTTGTGAGTGCAGTGTTTCATTTTGTGGGGTTTTTCAGTTCTGTGTTTAGAGTTCTAAGAAATCAAGCTATAGTTTCAGGAAACATATTTAAAAGATTAGGAAAAACTGTGAAGTTAATACAGCAACATTGTCAGAGTTCTGAGAATACACAAATTTTATTTATTTTGGCAAAACTTACAGTAATTGACCTGATAAATAAAATGAGAAACACTAATGTTTAGACTGTCTTTCTGGGTTGACATCATATGGATCCATGTTTTACAACAGCAAAATTATATCAAAACATCTGTTTACAAACTCTCATATAAATCATGCAATATAATCCACATGTCATTTATCCAGTGGTATGCTCAGTACTTCCCAAACACATGGTGTTTTAAAAGAAGACTCCGATGATTTGGGAGTTATGCCCTTTCTCTATCATTTTCATAGTGAGACAACATGATCGATATGTTTTTTGTGTCTGTACGTCCAGTGGCTGGGTCACAGCGGTTAGCATTGCGGCTTAGCTTAGCGAATACAATTGAAGTCTATAGGGGGTCAGTAGCCTACTCGGTAAAAGTGAACAAATAAACGTTACAGAAACCCTGAAGCTGGCATTTCTGCACGTGCATTTAAAATAAACATGTTTAAACATTAATTTGAAAAACGAGGGTCCTTTTTAGTCGTTTTAGAAGAAGTTTGATACCCGGAAGTATAGTGTGTTTACGTCCTGTGCTGTGATCCGCGGAGGGATACACCTATGGCAAGCCGTTTAAACATTTAATCGCCAGACTGGATATTCATTACTGATATCTGCAACATAGTTTTGCCTAGTCAAAACTCTTATTCAAGATATCTGTAATTCAGTTTTGACTAGTAAGATTCAAACTACTTTTGCCATTCATGTGTATGGGGTTTGTCATTATAGATATCTCCAATGTAGTTGCGGATATCTGCAATTGTTATTGCGGATATCTGCAACTGAATTGTGGATATCTGTAATTACAATTTAATTTTGACTAGTCATAATTCAAGTTCAACATGTCTTTAATTATCATCAATTGAAGATATCTATATGGTCCTTTCTAGATATCTTGAATTAAGTTTCAGATAGTCAGAATGACGTTGTAGATATCTACAACTGAATTATGACTAGTCAAAATGACGTTGTAGATATCTCAAACTGGAATTATAGATAGTCATAATGTAATTGTAGATATCTATAATGACAAACCCCATACACATGAATGGCAAAAATAGTTTGAATCTTACTAGTCAAAACTGAATTAGAGATATCTGTAACTGTAGTTTTGACTAATCAGAATGACGTTATAGATATATTCAATTAAAATTCATACTAGTCACAATGACATTACTACTAGTCAAAATGACGTTGTTGGTATCTATAATGGTAATTCCGGATAGTCAAACTTAGCAATTAAATGTTAAAACGGCTTGCCATAATACACCGGTGAGCAGGCACAGGCACAGACGTAGCCTGTTTATTTAGCTTAACGATATCTCCGGACTATAGTAGCTGCAATGGACAACTTTGAACGCAGTTTTGAAGAGTTTCTTGTAGCGGACACAGATCCAGAGCCATACCTGTTTGAGCCGGAGTATACAGATGAGGAACTCCAGGTGCTGGATGCTGAGCGGGTGAGAAGAGAGGCTGAATCCTCCGAGGCAGCGGAACAGCAAGGGGCCAAGGGGAGACGGAGGTCAGGGGAGGATTGGTGGTGTAGCTGTGGGGCTTGCCAACCTATGCCTACGGAGGTGGAATCATTTTGCTGCACAGAATGGGATTCGGTGCTACCATCGTTGGGGAGGCTAGAGATATATCATCAGGAGGACAACCGCCGCAGAGAGTGCATCACAAGGAGTGTAAACTTTGCAGCAATCACTAATCCTGGCGTGATTGAAACATTTTTTCATCTTCCTAAGATAAACTGGAAAAACTCACGTTGTGGATGTTATATTAATGGAAACACACTGGACATGAAAACGAACAGTACGACATGACCCAGATGTGCCGATCACCAATAACCTTCTATAATGTAGTCTGTAGTGACCATAGACTGTATAAATAAGGTAGTGACATGACACCACACAACAATCTTCAGTGGATATTTTTTTCTGGTGGCGCATTGGCGGAGGTGGAGCAGTGTGGATCAGTGTGGATGAATGAAAAATAAAAACAAACAGTTATGCATTACGTGACACTGTAAATGTAATAATATTACCCGAAATTCTGTTGGTAATGTGTTATATTACATTGTCACTGCAAAAATGTAATATATTACTGTAAAATGTTACCCCCAACACTAGCCATGTATATAGATAGAAGAAACAAAAAACTTTTAAAAACAAACGAACAGACAAAGCATTGAATGTTGCCAGGAAACCTGTAAACAAACGTCACAATGTCTCATATCTTAAGATAGAGACAGTGGTGTTAGCTTAAAGAATAACGAGAGATCAGCACCGTAAAGAATGATTGGTGGGACAGAAAAACAGCAGCTTCAGATACAACTCCTCTGTGCTGCGTCTAACCTGTGTAACCGAAACACTGAATCTCATATTTAAATTTTAAATCTTGAATTTGGAGAAAGTATGCTGTTCCTGTGTTTCTTTTACACAGCTCTTTGTCAGGCATTGGGCCTCATGCAAAAAGCAATATTCGAACAAATTTTCTCTTATTTTTTTTTTTTTTAGTGGTCAAGAGCACTCTGCAGTGGTCTGCAAATCGTTTGTCCAACATGAGGAAAACTTGAGTTGAGGAAGAAGTTGAGGATCATAAAAAAATGCACACATATGCAAAAATATATAATTTAGATTTAGATTGGGGAGGCAGTAGCTCAGTCCATAGGGACTTGGGTTGGGAACCGGAGGGTCGCCTGTTCAAGTCCCCGTCCGGACCAAAATATGGAGTGTGGACTGGTAGCTGGAGAGGTGCCAGTTCACCTCCTGGGCACTGCCGAGGTGCCCCTGAGCAAGGCACCAAACCCCCCAACCGCTCGGAGCGCCTGTCATGGGCAGCCCCCTCTGACATCTCTCCACTTAGTGCATGTATAGGTCCTGTTTGTGCATGTGTGTGTTCGGACCTGTGTGTAACTGACAAACAGAGTGAAAAATTGAATTTCATTTCACTTAATAAAGTATATAAAATAAAAAATTAAATTAAAATGATTATGTTTAGAGTAATTGAAATGATTGGATTAATAAATCTGTGGGCTAAATAAATAGCCTACTATTAGTCAGTTGATCCCAGTCATCGTAATTTCAGTTACTGTGCTTCCTTCTGTTGACCAGTACTGGAATGTAAGTACAATTACCCAAGTACTATATTACAGTAAAAATTTAAGGTACTTTTACTTTACTTGACTATTTTAATCTCATGCTTCTTTCTATTTCTATTCCACTACACATCAGAAGGATATATACTATACTTTTTACTCTTCTTTAATTATCTTACAACTTTAATTACTAGTTGCTTTACCAATTAAGATTTTTGCACACAACCCATATAAAAATGTACAAATGACAGCTGAAACAATGAGTCAGTTGATTAGAAAATTAATTGTCCACTATTTTGATATTTTAAATAATTTTTCATGCAAAAACATTTCATGGTACCAACTTTTAAAAAATGATGGCTTGCTGCTTTTCCTTTTCATTATTATTTTTGATTGATTAAACACATTACACATTTCACATACACATTTCCAGATTGTACTTTCATATTTTTACTGAAGCAACAAATTTTAATACAGGGCTTTTACCAATTACAGAGTATCTTTATAGTGTGGTATTAGTACTTTTGCTTAACCCTCATCCTACCGACTGGGGTCCCCGCAGACCCCAGAGGTATACTTTTTGTCATATCTTAAAGGTTTTTTATTCAATCATTCCAATTTTTTATGACTTCGTCAGTCATTTTGTTACTAATGACTTTATATCATTTTGTGTTTCTGTTGTAATTAGTCCTTTTTAAAAACACAAATATATTGGGGTCCCCGGTCACCCCAGTCAAAAGCACTCACTTTCGCCTATGCAGTTTTAATAGATGGAACTATTTATTGAGTTCACGTTTGCCATGGTTCCTAAGTACCACACACTATCAGGGGGTTGGGGCACTCTGTCAGTCATTCTGAAGGAGACAGCAATGAATTCATCATCTGGATAGGGAACTTCCCAGACTGGAAGTTTTCAGAATGTGGCCAACGTCACTGGATCTACCTGAGACAGCTGGGACATGCCCTAGTCATGCCACACATGAAGAGGAGAGCTGATGCAGCCACACTCCAAGCCCCAGTCCGAGCAGCAATGGCCATCATGGGAGTGAGGAAAACTCCACCTGCTGCTATGGACGTCCAACATTCTGTTGGAAAATCTACTCGGAAAAGGTGCTGCCTTTGCTCCAGAAGTACAGACAGGAGTACAGGCAGCAAATGTTTGCTCCTCCTGTCACCTTTGTGAGGCAGTCAGGTTTCTTTGCTGTAGCTCATTTAAGTGTTTATTGGCCTCATCTACCAACACCTCTAATTCCATAGGGTCAAAATTTTACTTTGCGCTCTCTCTCCAATCAATCAATCAATCAATCAATCAAATAAACTTTATTGTCCTTTACAGGAAATTCGCCATGCTGCAAACCATAAAACATGCAAAACCCTCATTTAAATAGGGTGTCTCCAATACGTTTGCACCTCTTGTCATTTACGAAGTCACTCTTAGTAAATCACCCGCAAACCGCAATTCAGCCCCACACGCAAAATTCTAGATTGCGCAGGCAAATTAGTACACGCAAATTGGGATCTTAGTAGATCCGGCCCCACATGTAGTGCTTTGGGGGCATTACCAATGCTAATAGGTTACCTATGATCAAGTGGGATTCATCATTCAGCACACCTGGGTAAGATTTGGATGGTTAAAAACACTTGGTGCAACTGGAGTTCTCTTATTTTTTCTCTTAACAGAAAATTAAGAGAATGCTGCTGCATGAGGCCCACTGTCTCGGATTCTGAGCCTATTGGTCAATAATAGCCTAGCATCGGCCAGCTCTGACAAGGGACAAAAACACAGCTATTGTTTGAGATTTCCTTCATTTTCAGGCAGGTTTTGTGGATTTCAAGCTAAACGTTGTGCCTCGGGCACATTGGGTGTGAATGATACTCATTGGAAGGAGACAGATGGTTTTTTTCCCGTTCCAAAACCAAATTCAGACTGTAAACAGTGAAGGAATAGCTAGCTTATGCCGTTCTAATAAACTGTTGGTATGTTTTCCTACAAAAATGCTCCTAAATTCGTACACATCCCACATATTTTGGCTGTGATCACATGACCAATGTGCTGACAGAAGTAAACAAGGAAGCAGCCCTGAGCAGTCCTGTAGGAGGCACGTTGGGGTGGTGGACAGGTCACAAATACATGGACTTTCCACCAGGACTTTCCCCTGGACACACGTGTTTGGATCCATGTGAACTTTGAGTGGACTCATTTTAAGGTATGTCCTCACCATGTTTCTTTTCCTAAACCGGATATCACACAAACCTGAGAATTCGTTGGCTAGCGAGCTAGCTACTGATGGTATAGCCTTCTGAATGTGAACACATGCCTCCTTTGCTTTGTAATGATTAGAACATTGTATAAAGACCCTCCCCGCTCTACAGGAACCAGTAAAAGAAAGCAGGGAAACTTAACTGATTTTCAACCAGCTGTGTGTCAGTGTGTGCTGATGAATGTTGTTGCCACTTCCACTGTGTTCCTAGCTGTTGCTCATTTTTTCCCAAGTATTTAATAACTCTTCAAGGAGTGCAGTTAGTGACACTGTGGGCTCCATGCTAGCTCGGACAGCTTGACAAACCATCCCAAAGGGGCGGGGCTCAGTGAAGAGTCAATTTACAGCCACCTGACCAGGGCTATGTTGTTCTAGACCTAAGTGTTACAAAGACTGACAAAAGCCCCATTTTCACTAAACATGTCTGGTATAGTACCTTTAGAAACAAAAGTAACCCTTCAGACATGGTACCTAGACCCTAAGTCTATTTAACATTTCCACCACAGATAGTACTCTTAAATGTGGGCGGGATTGTTGTCACTCACTGCTCCGTCCAGCACTCACTGTATTTACTCAGTACCAGTGACAAAGAGGGAAGTCTGCACCTTGTTTATCATTCACCGAAAAAGGTTGTACACCAACGTTTTCAGAACAAAATGGAACAGGCTATAGTGAAAGTCTCTCTCCATGGGTTATTTAAGGTTTGTGCATTTAGTCCTTCTCAGACAAGCTCAGGGGTTTAGTGTTGCTGTAGTCCACAGGAACGACACTCTGCTACACTTTCACTTTTTTTTTCTCCAAGTGAGGATTAGAATATATGTAGTTCACATAATTAATTAATGAAATTAATATATATATTTTAAATAAGATCCACTCATTACTAAAGGTGTATGTCATCCAAGAGAGACAGTTAAGACTAACAGAATGGTCAGCGTTGTCGTATTGAAATTTAAGGTGTATTGATGGATTCACATTGACAATTCACGCATTGAGTAACATTACAAGAAAACATTCCACCTTAAAAGTTGCCGGCAGTCAGCCCAGTTAATTAAGTTACATTTTTCTCAGACTACAGCTGCTGTGAGAGGCAGCAAAACATCCTTTCATTTTATAGTTATAGTTTACTACTTGCCACGGTATGAACAAAGGTTACGCAAGCTTCAAAACCAGCCACAACTCAGCCCCGAGCAAGAGTGAACGTTTGCTATTGACCAATCAGCAGACAACAGTGTTTCTAGCTCCACCTTTTAGTACCTGATGTAGGTACTACCTACCTACTACCTACCTTCAAATAGCATCAAATAGCCTATCAAATGGAGTTTAATAACGTGTGATGTCTACTATCCATAACAATAAATCTTATTTCTCATTTTGTAATAAGAAATATCAACTTCAGTCCAAGTGAAAGACTTGTTATCATACTGGAGTGACAAGCACTTGTGGACTGTAGCATGTGCTGTATGCCGTTGCTCCACTCAGCTGTAAGCCCAAGATTTCTCTTCATCCCTCCCATAAAACAAAGATAGGATGACCTTGGCCCATCAGTGAGCTGTGAAGGGTTCAACCTTGAATGAGATGAGGCCCAATTGTCATGTGTGGATCATCTCACCGGGTCCTCCCACTATACAACACAGAGCACTTGCTGGCCTCACTGCTGCTTATCTCATACACAAAGAAACCTGAAGGCATTTACCGACCACATGAACCACATGAATGTAAAGATGACACACAGTAGGTGTAGATTTAGAACATATTCTTCTTAGTCAAAAGAAAAAATCTGTGCCAGACTTATGTACTGTTTTACTGTTGCTGTTTGGCAAAAACCTTGAATTTGTATTTACCTTGAGGGCAAAATATCGCTGTATGGGTTGTATTCATGTTTCCATTAGACAGTGTTAGAATATCATCTGTTGGAGCAATACATGAATAGACATGAAACTACCCTAGTTGCATCATCAAGACAAGGTTCATTCCTATTATGAGGCAACATTTCTGTCCCCATTAACTACTTCCTCGTGTTTTCTTTTTAATGTCTCACATGTTTATAACAAATGGCTTACATTAAAGATATAGGTCATCTTTATCACATACACATAGTTTAATGCATATATTATTTTTATTTTTATTTTTTTACTTTACTGAGCTTTTTTGGTTCATTTGCTCAATTTTACCATGTCTTCCAGTACAAAGTAATCAAATTCTACAAAATCGACATAACATAAATTATAAAATACTAGACATATTCTTTAATTTTTGATTTTTTTTTTTAATCCATGGAGTGTGTCCTCGTCAAGCTCGGGTCCTCTATTAGNTTCTACAAAATCGAGATAACATAAATTATAAAATACTAGACATATTCTTTAATTTTTGATTTTTTTTTTTAATCCATGGAGTGTGTCCTCGTCAAGCTCGGGTCCTCTATTAGAGGCTTGGGAGTTTGAGGGTTCTGCGCAGCATCTTAGCTGTTCCTACACTCTTCTAGACAGAGACCTCAGATATGATTCCTGGAATTTGCTGGAGCAACTCTCCCAGTTTGGGGGTTACAGCCAGAAATACTCCTGTTACCACTGGGACCACTCTGGACCTCCCCTTCTGTTTTCTGTTCCAGGACTTCTAACACATTCTCATTCCAAGTCATGACATATCGCCACTTTGTCAGTGGCCTTTCACGTCTACATATTACGTGCAAGGTATCCTCCTTTGTCTGCTGTTAATGTCCCAGTCCCACTGCTACCAATGTCAGGACATCAAAAAAAGCACATGGTTAGGTTTAGGAAACAAACAATGTGGGCTCAGCAAACAATGTGGGCTTAATTCATGAGATTTCTGGGGAAAACCTGGTCTGATTAAGAGAGACGGCATTCATCCCACTTTGGATGGAGCTGCTCTCACCTCTAGAAACCTTGCCAAGTTTATTAGTAAGTCCAAACCTGGATAACCCAGAGTTGAGACCAGGACACAGAGTCGCAGTCTTAAACGCCTTTCTGAGCTTCCTCCTGTGCAGTTACCCACCCATAATGTTATAAAAAACAGCGTCTGTCCCCCGACCACCTAAATTATTTAAATCTAAAGTTAAAAAATATAAAAGCCTAATAAAAAACACAGGGAACTTAGACACAGCTGTAAGACCTGAAATATATTTGGATTGCTTCTGTCTGATTGACCGTCAACAACTAACCTCAGTGATTTACTCTCCTAAATAATCAACGTGTCTCTTAGACCCCATCCCAAATAGGCTACTTAAAGAAATTTCACATTCTTCTCTTTCTTTCAAAGATCCTAGAGAAAGTAGTCGCAGACCAGCAGTGTCACTTTCTCCACAACAATAATTTATTTAAGGAATTTCAGTCTGGATTTAGAGTGCATTATAGCACAGAGACAGCACCAGGAAAAATTACAAATGATCTTGTGATTGCCTCAGACAAAGGACTCATCTCTGTACTTGTTTTATTAGATAATTGACCATCAACAGAAACTGTAACATTTGATTGGACATAAAGGTTCTGCATTAAGCTAGTTTAAATCCTATTTATCTGATTGATTTCAGTTCGTTCACGTTCATGATGAATCATCCCTACATACTAAAGTTTGTTTCTGAGTTTCACAAGGTTCTGTGCTCGGACCAATTCTATTCACTTTATATATGCTTCCCCAAGGTAACATCATTAGAAATCACTCTGTAAATTTCCAATGTTATGCAGATGATACACAAGATGGCATTGCTCTGGCCTCAAGCACTACTGTAAGAAACCTCAAAGTAATATTTTACCAAGATTTGTCCTTTAAATCTCTTTTAAAACAAACTTCACAGACTACGTTCTTTCATCTGCGTACTATTGCAAAGATTAGGCCTATCCTGACCCGAAAAGATGCAGAAAAATTGGTCCATGTATTTGTTACCTCTAGGCTGGATTACTGCAATTCCCTATTATTAGGTTGTTCTAACTAGTATTTAAAACTCTCAAGTTGATCCATAATGCTGCGGCACGTGTACTGACAGGAACTTAGAAAAGAGATAATTTTTCTTCTGTTTTAGCTTCTCTGCACTGGCTCCCTGTAAAATCCAGAACTGAATTTAAAACCCTTCTATTCACTTACAAAGCTCTGAATGGTCAGGTTCTATGAAGCTATATTTGTCTTTATTACATGCGAGAAAATAAATGATATGAGAGAAAAAAAAATGTTTGAGAGAAAAAAAAATATTTGAGAGAAAAAGTTTCCACACTGATAGCTGATTTTCTCTCTCAAAAAAAAAATGTTTCTCTCAAAACATTTTTCTTCTCTCTCTCAAAAAAAGTCTTTGCTCTCGTGTCAGGATTTTGCTTTCGCTGTGAAAATAATGTCATGGGCGGGGCCACGTTCCTATTGGCCAGTCTCAATCGAATTGACAGCTAGGTGAGGATCGTCTTGGGAGTCCAGTTCAACTGAATCATTCATCCACCATGGTGGATTCACCGGCATAGATGCGCTGCGTTATTTGGGAGTGGATATGCATACATTAACGTTAGCATGTGTGGCCAAATGGAGAGGAGAGGGAAATGAACCGACAACGCCACCTGTGGAATTGCACCCCAGGGAATACACTCAAACCTGTAGACTACTCTTAACAACAGAAGGTCACACAGATTCGTACACTGGTAAATATGGGGACAGGAGACAGATTTCCAAATATAACAACACGGAGGTCCAAAGCCGCATGAATGCACAGCCGCGTTACAGTGTGCTTTAATCAGTCTGTGGAAAACCGGCAGAACAGCAGTGGAAAATGGAGCGGCCGCACCGGGCTGGAGGCCGTGGATAGCCGTCCTTCAGGATGCCCAGCTGACGGCCCACGTCACCGTGCAGCCCCACACAGTGCGCAGAGGAGGAGAAGAGGCCACAGGCTGTGGCCTCAGCTACAGCAGGACAGAGAGCAGGACAACCTGTTAACATAAAGTTAACAGAACTAGCAGAAGTAGAAATAAAAAAACAGAGCGAGCTTACCGGAGCGAAGGGAGCTTAACGCACAGCGCACAGCTCAAACCCAGTCACCGTCTCGCAGTGAGGAAGAGCAGACACCACGCTTTTCAAAGTCCCCTCCGAAGCTGCACACAACAGGAACGGCCAACGCCGCTGTAAAGCGAAGAGTCACGGCAGCTGTGACACCATAATACGCTTTAACAGTACACAAACATTGCAGCACCCATGCCTACCTTATGAGTCCCAAGTTTGGGTACAGAAACCGGAGCACGACACACACAAAGCACGCCAACCGGAGCACGCCACACACAGCCCTCGCCAGGTAAACGCCAGGTAGAAGTGAGCGCGCCCGTGAGGGGAAGACCAAATAACGCAGGTGCCACCACTGCGCAATTAGGCTCCGACAACTGGAAATTAGGCCCAGCTGATGCCAATTAAGGGCGGAGGTGTAGCAGCGCTCACCCTGCCACACATGGAATGTTGGAAGAGAAAAGCACCGTAGTAAAGTAACGTTAATGGGATAACCTAGCTAGATGTAAAGTTAACACTAGCTGGCTAGTGCAGTTAATAACACAATCTCGGTAAAATAACGTTAGGTGAGAAAAGGGATTCATTATAGGAATGATTTTGATAACCATCTTGCTCAGCTAGCTACCCATCGAGTTGTGTGTGTCACCATCTTACCCAAACATTGGAGTCTCCACTCCCAAATAACGCAGCGCATCTATGCCGGTGAATCCACCATGGTGGATGAATGATTCAGTTGAATTGGACTCCCAAGACGATCCTCACCTAGCTGTCAATTCGATTGAGACTGGCCAATAGGAACGTGGCCCCGCCCATGACATTATTTTCACAGCGAAAGCAAAATCCTGACACGAGAGCAAAGACTTTTTTTGAGAGAGAGAAGAAAAATGTTTTGAGAGAAACATTTTTTTGAGAGAGAGAAAATGTTTTCACACTAATAGCAAAAAAATAATATTTGAGAGTAAAACAAAGTTTTTTGAGAGAGTTTTTTTTCTTGGAAATCAATTTTTAAATCTCAAATTATTTTTTTTTTATATTCTATGACAAAATCCTTTCTCTCCAAACTTTTTTTAGTCTCAAATATTATTATTTTTTGCTATCAGTGTGAAAACTTTTTCTCAAATATATCTCTCATATCATTTATTTTCTCGGATGTAATAAAGACAAAAATATAGCTCCATAAGGTTCCCTCTATCTAGCTCATAGTGCCATATTATCCCACCAGAACACTGCACTCTGAGAATGCAGGGTTACTTGTGGTTGAGCAGTAACAGTAGACAGTAGTAGTAGTAGTAGTAGTACAGTAGTAGTAACAGAGCAGCAGAGCAGAAGCCAGAGCCCTCAGCTAGTAGGCTCCTCTTCTGTTGAATCATCCTCCTGTTTTGGTCCGGGAGGCAGACACCGTCTCCATATTTAAGACAAGACTTAAGACTTTTCTTTCTGATAAAGCTTATAGTTAGGGCTGGCTCAGGCTTAGCTTGGGCCACCCCCTTGTTAGGCTGATATAGGCCTAGTCTGCCAGGGGGACCTCCTCTGACACACTGAGCCCCTTCTCACCTTCTCTCCTTCCCTCGTTCTCAGATTCTGAAAAGTTGGTTCTTCTTCATTTTCTAACATTCATGTTCTAATAGTCCATACCCACTGAGTGCACAGTTGCCCACGTACAGTTTGACATGGTGTGTGTTTGGGATACAGGTCATAGGAAATTGCAGATTAAATAGTCAACTGAGCCCATTAAGAAGAGCAATGTATTCAGACAGAGTTTTTGTGAATAACAAAACTTCAAATTTTGTGAAAAAAAAAACGGTAGAAACCTCAGGAAGAGCAACTGAGGAGGAATCCCTCTTCCAGGACGGACAGACGAGCAATAGATGTCATACAGAACAGATCAACATAATAAATTAACAGTAAACCGTATGACACAATGAGACAGAGACAGAAAGAGAGAGAGAGAGAGAGAGAGAGAGACAGAGAGAGACAGAGACAGAGAGAGATGTAGGATAGACGGTAATGGCAGTAGCTTACAACAACATTAATGAAGGTAATAATATTATAATTAATAATAATATATTAATATCTGATAGTATACATGTGTGACAATAATCATATGTGTATAATAACAGTAGAAGTATGACTAATGATAACAGCAGCAGCAGGAGGCATCTGGCAGGACCACGGCAGCAACACAACCACACACGTCACACTGTCCAGGCACCGC
>NC_065521.1:7450754-7479355 GCF_006386435.1 Epinephelus moara | reverse complement strand
AGTGAGAAAGCAGAAAGCAGGCTAGTAGAATTCACCAGAGCAGTACAGAGACGCTGTCACAGAAACACCGGAAATGACACAACTCGCTTACCGCAATACGTCAGCACGTCAGGAGCTGCATGCAAATGAGACCATCGGTGTGAAGATAAGCTATTTCTATATAGTGTATATCCATACCTTTAGGAAACTGTGTCCGGGTCCGCCGCAGGTCGCTTCCAGGACGAAACGATTTACGACNTACGTCAGCACGTCAGGAGCTGCATGCAAATGAGACCATCGGTGTGAAGATAAGCTATTTCTATATAGTGTATATCCATACCTTTAGGAAACTGTGTCCGGGTCCGCCGCAGGTCGCTTCCAGGACGAAACGATTTACGACACTCAGACGGTACACGTCATCTAACCTAGCTGCTTACATTTATAGTGACTCTAATAAATAGTCGCTGTTCCTCCTCCTTGACCGGACGTCCGCGGGGAGTTAAAATAGCAGCAATCACCAGGTAAAAGCCGCGGGGAGTTAAAATAGCAGCAATCACCAGGTAAAAGTTGTGTGAAAGCACTGGACTCACCAACAGTCAGCCATGTCTCAGTCACACAGAGAAAATCTAATCCTCGGGAAGTCAGGAAATCCTTCAGGATAAACGTTTTGTTCGCTAGCGATCTAGCATTTACCAGCCCAATCCTGGCAGGAGCCGGCGGGTCCACGGCGTTAGCTGTCCGGGGAGCCACACACAGAGGCCGCAGGTTGCGCGGTGGGGGTTGGAATCCGGCCTTCATTCTTTGCTGCATGTCTTCCTTGCACTCTCTCTCCCATCCTTCCTGTCATGCTTCACTGTCCTGTCAAATATAGGCAAAAAAATTCAATCGGTTGCTATAGCGCCCCCATTTGGCCAATTGATGTAATATTGCTTCATTCGCATCCTCCCATGACCCTCTACCACTGTGCCAAATTTCACATGGATTGACCAAGTCAGTGAGGGGAAAAATGTGGAACAGACACACAGACACACCCACAGACAGACAGACAGACAGACAGAGATTTCGTCATTATATAGTAAGATAGTAAGACTACTACATGTCACTAACTCGGCTTCTTCTCTGGAACCTTTGTGCTCCACTGCCTCACAAATTCCCTTGAGTCGCGGCTATGCCTGGATCGTGGATCGTGGTTACACTGCTGTTGTGGTCCTGCCTGATGCCGACTACTACTGCTATTATTATTATCATACTTCTACTATTATTGTACACATATGATTATTATTGCCACATTCATATACTGTCATATACTAATATTTACTTAGAACATATATGCTACCAAAATACTCTTTTTATTATATTATTAGTAAAAATCAGTGTTATCATAGCTATTGTCATTAGTGACTGCCCTGCATCTTTTTGTATAATTTTGTCATATGAATTACTGTAAATTTATCATGTTGATCTGTTCTGTACTCACAACATCTATTGCATGTCTGTCCATCCTGGAAGAGGGATCCCTCCTCAGTTGCTCTTCTTGAGGTTTCTACCATTTTTTTTCTCCATTAAAGTTTTTTTTTGGGGGTGGGGGGGGGGTTTCCACTGTGAGGGTCCAAGGTAAGAGGGATGTCGCATGGTGTAAAGCCCTCTGAGGCAAATTGTGATTTGTGAGATTGGGCTTTAGAATTGAAATTGAATTGAATTGAAAAGCACGTCATTAGGTTTAGAAAAAAAACATCATGGTTTGGCTCTACATTCATACAGGAAGCGGACACTGCGCTCTAGGGTGAAAGTCCAGGCTTTGTTGTATCCATCCACCACCCTCCAACATAGGGACTTTTCCAGCTCCTTATATTACATTGTTACCAGCAGCGTTTAAATCTGACACTGTCCAGCTGCGTATCATTTGGCTGCGACAGGTGCCATCCAGCTGACTGGTTGCAAAACATTACACCGCAAAAGGTAGCTTTTGGCGTCAGGTGTCCGATGCTGAAATCACTGACAAAGCGGTGGAATTTGATGACTTCGGAATGAGAATGGACTGGTACTTCTCAATTGTTTATGGGTTCTTGAGGCAAATTCCTAATGAGGAGAGGCATCTCTGTGCAAAGTTTCATGTCTCTACGACATATGGGGCACAAGATATGCCCATTCAAAGTTTGCAATTTCAGTCGGTTGCTATAGCGCCCCCCTTTGGCCAATTGATGTAATATTGCTTCATTCGCATCCTCCCATGACCCTCTACCACTGTGCCAAATTTCACATGGATTGACCAAGTCAGTGAGGAGAAAAACGTGGAACAGACACACACACACACACACAGAGTTTTCGTCATTATATAGTAAGATAAGATAAGATAAGATTAGATATAGTAAGATATAGCAAGATGAAAAAGAAAATAACAGTCTTTTAATTTATGCCTTAACAATAGCCACTCTTGGAGAAGATCTGACTGAGGGGATTCAGGCCTACTTTTCATGCTCAGGTTCTAAATTCTTTCTCACCCTGCCATTCACCCTTTGCACACATGCTCACTCACTGTCTCTAGGTGTCATTGTCTGGGTAGGTCAATTGAGTCATGAGTTGATTCACAATCAACCAATAGCACAGCGACACACCTTCTCTGTCAGCCTATCATGTTACTGCTCCTCATTTCAAATATGGTTCTTTCTCTGCCTAGTTTTTTTCTTACTGCCGTCATGCGCCCTCCAGCTATCCATCACTGTCCAGTCTTTATGGATTCATCACCCTAATATCCCTCTGCAGTCAGCGGCCTCAGAGTTAGCAAAGACTTCTATTAAATCTTAATCAGCACAAATCATCTGTTAATTTGTACACTCATATTCTGTATCAAATATTATCTTCACTCTCCTGTCTCTCCTGATTGACCTGCTTTCATCACTTTTTGTGAGAACAAATGAATGTAACATTACGAATGCCTTTGAGGAGAGGCTGTCCAAAAGTCTGCAGCGTTTCCCCCATGTGTGCAATTCACTGCATCAAGACAGCAGACTTTTCATTCCACCTTTGAGTGCTGCAATTTGGAACAGGTATAACAACACATTCTCATCTCCAAGTCATCAAATATCAACGCTTTATCATGCCCCCTCTGCGTCTCATACTGACATACCGGGCATCCTTTAACATCTTAATGTGATGCGCAGCTGTCTCTTGGGTGAAACCAGCCCATTCTCATTCCCAACGCGTCAAATACCCACGTTTTGTCCGTGAATTCAACGTCAGACACTGACACATAGAGGCACCTTTCAGTATGTCATGCGCCAGGTGGCGGCAGTTTGTGATGCTGGCAGCAACTACCACTCTTTAACGAGCAAGAAAGTCTGTATAGGGAGGGCATGAGTGGAGGTGGATGGGTCAGAGAAACCCTGGTGCCCGCTGTTTGTTTCCCGTATGAAACCAAAAGGCAATAGTTTTTTTATTAACAACAAAGTGTGTTAGCATGTATAGCATGCTATGGTAGAGACATATCATATGGTGCATGTCACGTGATGTAACATTACGTTTGTAGTAACAATACTTATTTTAAGTCAAACTATGACATTTTTTCTAAACCTAATCATGTGTTTTCATTGCTTTACCCTAAGATAATAAACCTAAATATGAAGTGTTTTAGCTACATTTTAAATTTTGTTTGAAAAAGGCAGTATGCATGTAATGAACAGAAACTGTACAATTCCTGTGAAGGGAACCTAGAACGTCATAGTTTGACATGTACGTCCACAGACAAAGCGATGGTTTTTGACAAGATGGGATAAAAACATGTTGGTGACAATGTAGCACATGGTTAATGTTGTCAGACAGTTAGGTTTAAGCTACAAAACTATTTGGTTAGGTTTAGTTAAAATGTCATGTTTTTGGATAAAATAAGTACGTTATGTAATTTGTGAAAACCCAATCAAGCCAGCTACAACTGATGCCTCTTTATTTTTGGTGTTACGGTACAGTTACACCTACAGCACGTGCTTGGAGTGGCCAAAAAGAAAGAAAAAAGACCAGAATTTCAGCATAGTTTCTCACATTTGAGATACCAACTGAAATAACATTGTGCTGCATATTATGTAAAATCCAATTATAATAAAAAATCTGTTATTTTTATTTAGCTGCAAAGTTAAAATATCATCAAATTATCATCTTTGGCTTGTCATAAAAACCTTTCCTTCATGGGTTAAATGACATTTCAGCCTGTTTTCGTTCCAGTCTTCAAATACCGCCACTTTGTCAGTTTCAGTGTCAGATACCTGACAGCAAAAGCCACTTTTGCATGTATTTTGAAAACAGACAATGCATGTAACAGGCTGAAGTTGACATGGCGTCCCAGAACGTCAGCAATCAACGCACCCAGGGTACCTTGCACATCAAATCTCGATGTGGGAAGTCCATGACCAAAAGTCAATATGTGATGAGGTCGGAGTGATAATGTGTTGATGGTTGCAGCGTCCCACAACATGAACAGCAGACGCAGGAGAATACCTAATGTGTAATATGTAGACGTGAATGTCCTGACAAAACAGTGCTATGGGATGAAAACATGTTGGACATTTTCAATGGATTTCTGTTCAGGATGAACCTAAATATGAGCATGCAAAGGTTCATATGGTTTGACTGTATAGTTCTTAAGAAATAGAAAGGGAAAGACGGCTCAAATGACATTATAAAGGATTCAGAATTTCCTTATATTTATCCAATTTCATGGTGGGGGACAATGATAGGCAATGATGTGGTTTGTTGTAAGGTTCCATGTTACATTCTGTTCGAATATGGTGTGCTATAATTCAACAGGTTATGCTTATTATTATGTTGATAATTTAAAATATTGTTCCATGTGCCTCTTTTTGACTTTGAGCACCTACCCCTCTGAGGGTCTTTGCACGGCCCTAGATTTTTGTTCATATAAGTGTGTTGTACTCAGCTCAGGTTTCAGTTAATGGCTGGATTCAAACTGATTTCTCTCTTGTACATTAGACTTCCTCTCAGTTTTAGTAAGAAAGAGAAAACAATTTGTTGGTTGATGTCAGTGTGATTTACAGCCCAGGGTTTGAATCCCGTAGAGATGGAATGATGATGATGATGATGATGATGATGATGAAGATGTGCTGATGGGATAACAGCGCTGCTGCTCCTATACCTTCACTGTGTGGGCGTTGTTAAAAACTCCTGAAGCGGGAAGGCGGTGGGATTATTTACGCAGTATATTTCCATCCTATTGGTCCCTTTATAGGGGCTGCTCTGATGCGCTGCGGTGACACAGCCAAGTCTCCGGCGATAAAAAGAAAGGCGACGAGCCGCGTTAAGAGAAACTCAAGTGTTGGAGGGCGGACATTTGATGGTAGATGCGCCTCTGCGAGTCATAATACGGCTGGAAGAATCTGTCCAACTCCTGAGGTACCGAATCAACACTTTATAATTCATTGTATTTCTAGTCTAAGTTAAACCCGCGTGTCATGTTTCTCTGTTTGGTGTTAATTAATGAAGTGGTAAAAGTAAGACTTGGCGCCAGTGCACAATTACGCACTGCGCACAGGTCTACATGATCCATAACATCGGGTGTTTTGCGTTATTATCAATAGAGTGTTCAAGAAATAAGTAATTGTCATTAGCACAGGTGAAAGTTACTTCTTGAATTTCTAGAGTCTGGCAATCTTGAAACCAAGCCGGTCCAACTCTGAGCCAGTCTCATTTCATCCACACTCACCGGCACTGCCTGTGATGTTTTTGTGTGTCAGGGATCTGGTGAAGAATGGAGTGGTATGTCCTGGTGCTGATGCTGAGCTTGCCGCCCTCCATCCGTGCAGATTGCTCTGCACAGTGTCAGAAATGCGTGCAGCAGATCCTCAGCCCCGACGCCGTCTTCAGCAGCCTGGTAAGACCACAGAGACAAACTTAACACGGAGCTCATCTAAGGTGGAGAACAGTTACTGAGCTTTAATTGCGTTCTTTTGGTTTCATGTTAAAATCAGGCAGCAGAAACCTAAATTGGAATTGAACTGACTTTTGTTTTCTACTTGGTGTTAAAAATCCAAAATCATGGAAATGCCAAACTTCCAAAAGCCTTATTTTCTCTTTCCGACAGAATTTAATTTACATTATTTCATCATTAATATTATTTTAATTTCTTGAAGGTAAATGCTGCAAATTTGTCAGGGTGCATAGCCTACTGATAAATTGTGTAGCCTTTAAAAGGCTCATGAGCTACATTTGGAATATGGGTTACGGCAATCCCTGACATTTTAGGTTTGAAATTTTCACTCATATGTACCAATGACGCTTTAGTAAAGCAGATTATGTGATGTTAGCACTCCAGGAGAAATGTAAGGAAGGAACTGGGGTTCAGATAGTGGTCTAATTTTGTCAAACTGATGCTCAAAACCTTAGAAACGTATGCAGCAGACCAAAAAAATCTATAAAACTTACTTCTAGTACCATGCACTTCACTGTGTGTGCACAGATGTTGGTTTTACACTCGTTTTCTCTGTGTGCCCTGCAGCCCTGCAGCGCGGAGTGTGAGGGGCAGCTGGAGAGCTGCGACCAGGCTCCGCGGCTGGCGGACTTCAGCCAGGATGAAGCTGCAGAGGAGGAGGAGAGCCAGCAGGCTGACCTGGTCAAACGCTATGGCGGCTTCATTAAGAGAATTGACAAAAACAAGAACAAAATCTTCGCCACTCCGTGGCGCGACAATTACATTCTGAAGGCCGGAGCCCTTTCCAAGAAATACGAGGACTTGCTGAAGAGGCTGGAGGAGAGAGATGTAGACGCGCCACAGGACGCGGGCGATTCTCCGGAGGACCAGATGCTCCGTAGTTACGTTAAACGTTACGGCGGCTTTTTACGCAAATTCGGCCCCAAGTCAAAGAGGAGTAGTTCAGCGGAGCAGGACAGCCAAGAGCCAGAGGAGCTGCAGAAGCGCTATGGAGGCTTCATGAGGAGGATCCGACCAAAGTTGAACAACCTGAAGTGGGACAAGCGTTATGGGGGGTTTCTGCGCCGCCACTTCAAAATCTCTGTGCGCTCAGTGGAGGAGCCATATTACTCCTATGATGACTTGAGCCTATAGATGAACCTGCGGGGGAAAAAAGAAAAACTACAAAGAACTTGTGCAGGTTCACTTGAAATGTCAACATTTATCCAAAAAGTATAATATGCCTGCCTATATTGCTTCTAACTCGGTTGCCTTCTGTGTAACAACTCTCATCTGTCTTATTGACATCATCGTCTGTTATTCAATAAATGATGCTTGTTTAATAAAACCATGAATAAAACCACTTTACTGTTTGCCCAACAAGTCAAAAGAAAATCGTACCTGTGCGACTGATTTTAGCCTCAATACCTTCCGACCCATCGTGCCAAACACCATTCAGAATTTTAGCAATTTAATATTTTCTTACTAATTGACAGATTCATACCCGGACATGACTGGTAAATTCGGCATACATCATATAGCCTACACTGAGTGACACTTTAAATAGGCTACATTTTTACTTTAATCCTAACTTTGGTTCATATTCTAATTGTGAGTACAGGTAGGGTTGTAGCCTCTTTCGTGAAATATTGAGATAGGCCTACGTGGTGCGTTACTTTAGTGCTGTATTTATCATTTAAAACGAATATTTCTCATACACTGTAAAAAACAAACAAACTGTTTTAACTTTAAACAAATAGTGTCTGGGCTGCCTTAAAATTGGAAGTTGACTGAATCTGAGAGTTTAGGTAATTTTGTAATTATTCAGTGTGTCTTCTCAAAAAACATTTTTTAAAGTTAAAACAGTTTTTACAGTGTAACTGACAAAAATATTTTTTTCTGATGTGAGCTTAAAGATACCTTTTAAAAAGCAACTGGTCTGAGCAAATATAGAGTTCATGTCCAAGTGATGTAAAACAACAGGCTTTGGTCGGGCCGGATTTTTCACATTTTCCTACAAGTAACAATGCTTCTTTTTTAGCCATTTCCACCAGATCATTGTTCACAAGCTCATATTCTACAAAGCCTAAATGAATGTCTGCAGCTTTTCTTTTAGTGTCAACTAATCTAAATAATTTTTCTTTTTTTCCTCATGATCCAAAATCAAACTACTGTGCAGATAATTCAAGAGGTCGTTTTCAAAAGCCTGGGATAACAGAAGCTCAATTGTGAAGCGTCTGAATCTGCTGGAGAAACTAACAAGAAGAAGTCTGACCAATACAAGAGCTGAACAGTGAGTTTGTTGCTCCATCTTGTGGGCAACAGACAGAAGTGGCAAGCAAAGACGCATCTGCACCTAAAACTCAGTCAGCTTAACATAAATAGAGAATAACAGTTACAGCTGTGTGAGTGCCCCCCTGCAGTGTCTGAATACCTAATTTATTTGGCAACTGGGGGGTTCTTTAGTTTAAAGCACAATATAAACTGAAATAATAGAGGCCTCAATGTGTCTCCTGCATAAAAATTACGTCTTTAAATACTTTTTTGTTTAAATCAAATATAACACTGACACACTATAATACTAATAATAATAATAATAATAATAATAATAACAATATTAAAAAATACATTTTATTTGAAAAGCACCTTTCAAAACAGTCAAGGTCACTGTAAACAAGTAAACAAAGTGATAAATGACAATAAACTACAGGGGCCCGTTGTAAGCAATCCAGGATAAGTAGAAAAGCGAGGCTGGACAAATTCCCCTAAGTCCATCCTGGCTTAATTGGTTGTTCGAACGGCAAGCCAGGCTGAGGAGGAGCGGCTATGTCAAACCAGGTGTAACTTATTCAGGTGAGTGCGCGTCCACGGCTTTCTTAAATAGACCACATGGGTCGATCGCAGTTTCACTGACGCACCAGTGGAGAGGACACGTGCGGCTTACTTCTCGCCCAGTGAGCAGCGTGTCATCATGGAGACTTAAGAGGAGATTAAACACATGAAAATGCATGTCAGACAATTGCGGACCGACTGAATGCGTAAGTAATCTAAAAATATGCACTTGCTGCGCAAATTAATCTGTCATAATTACAATTAAAGTTCCCTAATGGTGGTAGGCCTACTCCATGTGATCCACCCTCTTTCTTAGGGTCTCATGTACCCACACAGATCTCGATTTCCCTGCACCCAACAAATTATTTACTGACACCTTCTCACCCTCAACCAGAGCTACAGCAAGTACCCTCTGCCTGTCCATTTTAGGAACTCGATACTAGCCTAATTACTGTCAAATAAACAAAATATAAATAAATAAATGGTAGATTGATTACACAGGGAGGTTAGGGTGAGGAGGTGATGTGGAGGTTGCCTAGCAACAAGAAAAAGGCACAGCAGGTGTTTTTTTTACTAATGGCATTCAATTAAAAAACAAAAAAGGCAGTGCTGTGCACCAGGGGCCGTATTCACAAACATTCTGAGAACACTCCCAGAGAGCTCCCAACTTAGTCTAAAAACTTTTAAAAACTAAAAACTTTTAGTAGGCCTCCAGGGGCTGGAGGGAGCCATTTTTTCGGCGATGGCGCACCAAATGTTTTGGGAACAGTGAGGTAACCAGCATCTTGTTAATGGAGGGGACGGCGAGGAGAGTAAGGGATGATTAAGTCAGAAAGATAGGGTGGGGCCTGACCATGTAAGGATTTGTAGGCTAGCAGTAGGACCTTGAAATCGGACCGAGCTGGAACAGGGAACCAGTGAAAGGATTTGAGAACCGGGGTGATATGCTCAGATTTTCTGGAACGGGTGAGGATTCTGGTAGCAGCATTTTGAACAAGTTGGAGCTTTTAAGTAGTGCATGCAAGCCACAGAAAAGGACACTGCAGTAATCAAGCCTAGATTAAATGAAAGCATGAATCCGGGTTTCAGCATCAGCTGTGGTGAGCATGGGGTGGATCTTGGAAATGTTATGGAGGTGAAAGAAGGCTGTTTTGGAGATTTCCTGAATGTGAGCATTGAAGGATAGACTAGAGTCGAGAAGGATGCCCAGGTTTTTTACACTGGGACTTGGGGTAATTATACACCTATTAAAGTTGAGGATAAGGTCAGAATGGAGAGGGAGTTTGGGCCAACAATGAGCAATTTGGTTTTATTGGGGTTTAGTTTTAAGAAGTTTTATGACATCTAATTTGTGACAGCAAGTCACAAATTCAAGATTAAATTCAAGATTAGTGATTTGTGAATGATCATTGGGAGTGAGCAGTATGTAAATTTGAGTATCATCTGTATAACAGTGAAACTGAATGCCATAGCGGCGGAGAATGGGTCCAAGAGGGAGCATGTATAGGGAAAAAAGCAGAGGGCAAAGAACAGAACCCTGTGGAACACCAAAGTTGACTGCAGACTAATCAGACAGAGAGGTTTTATATGAGACACGTTGAGTTATGTTAGCTAAATAAGAGGTGAACCAAGAAAGTGCAGAGTCACAGATGGGGGTGGGTTGATATACGGTTTAACAGGATGGTGTGGTAAACAGTGTCAAATGCTGCACTGAGATCAAGTAGGATGAGGATCGATGATGAACCAGAGTCAGAGGATAGTAATAGATCATTTATCACTTTGGTGAGGGTGGTTTCAGTGCTGTGAAGTGACCTAAAGCCAGACTGATGGGGTTCAAAGAGATTATTGGAGTTGAGATAGTCAGTAAGTTGTTTGAAGACTACTTTTTCCAGTACCTTTGAGAAGAATGGAAGGTTGGAGATGGGTCTAAAATTGTCAAGAACATCGGGATCGAGATTAGGTTTCTTGAGCAGAGGTTTAATAACAGCAGATTTGAAAGAGGAGGGCACAACCCCGGAAGAGAGAGAGATGTTAATAATGTTGAGAAGATGGGGGTCAAGTATAGGCAAAAGTTCTTTTACAAGTTTAGCCGGAAAAGGGTCAGATAGGCAGGTTGTAGACTTAGCAGATAGCACCAGACTAGAGAGGGTGTCCAGGGATACCATGTCAAAATGAGAGAAGGTAGCGGTGGTCTCTATCGTATTGAGTTGGTGTCTAGTGAAGGGTTCAGCAGCCATTGTGAGTAAAGAACTAGTAATCTGATTTCTGATATTGTTGATTTTGTTGTTAAAGAAATGAACAAACTGAGAGGCAGTAAAGGGAGAGCTTGCTATAGGGGAAGGTTTATGGGTAAGTTTGGTTACTGTATCAAAGTGGAACCTAGGATTGCCTTTATTAGTACTGATGAGAACTGAAAAATAAGAGGCCCTAGCATTTGAGAGCATCTGCCTGTAAAGAGCTGAACTGTTGCTCCAGTCTATGCAGGCGGCTTCTAGTTTGGAAGTGCGCCACTTCCATTCCAGCATCCTACACACCAGTTTTTGTGAACGGGTTTCGGTGGTGAACCAGGGCGAAGGGGAGCAGTGGAATCGAGGGAATCAAGTAATAAAGAATTGAAGTTGTCTGTGAATTCATCAAGGGAGTTGATTTGATCTGGGAGAGAGTCGAGTGCCCTAGGCAGGAGATCGGCAAATTTATCAGTTGTGGAAGTGTCAATGGTATAAGTGTCCTTTGCTGATAAATCTACTGGGGGCAGGGAAATTTGAAATTTAATAAGATAGTGATCAGAAAGTGCTGGTGGATAAGGGAGGACAGAAATGTTAGAAACGTTGACACCGCGAGTGAGAACTAGATCAAGCATATTGCCACTAGAGTGTGCCTGTTCATGGATTAACTGAACAAATCCAAGAGTGTCAATTAGGGATATGAAAGCTTTGGCAAATAGGTCAGATTTGGAGTTTACGTGAATGTTGAAATCACCTATGTTATAAGTCCGGGTTGCAAGGTCGTAAAGAAAATTGGAGAATTCTTCGAGAAAAGAAGAGTAGGGACCAGGTGGGCGATAGATTAAGATAAAGTAAAAAGGGAAGATAGCAGAGTGATCTGAACTAGAGTGTAAGGGGCGATTAACTCACAAAATGAGAGTTTGGTTTTAAGATCAGGTGATAAATTCAGAGATGAGTTGAAGATCAGCCCGATGCCCCCGCCTTTGTCCTAGCGACATGTGAATTGGTGTAGTTGGCAGGGGAAGCTTCAACTAAAGGGAATTCATCATAATGTTTCAGCCATGTTTCACATAGTCCCATGATGTCAAGTTTATGTTCTAAATTTAGGTCACTGACAAGCAGAGCCTTTTTTGAGAGTGACCTGATGTTGATGAAACCGAGTTGTAGATAGTTCTGACTAGTGTTGGCAGTGGGATGATCAGCAATGGGGATAGTTTTTATTTCAATTAAATTACCATGTGTTCTGGGAGACAGCAGGTGAGGATGAGAGGTAGGGTGGCATAATCTATTGTTACATATAACACAGATTGAATAAACAGGAGGAGAATCGGGTAGGAGGGGGCTACAGTTGAGGGGCTACAGTCATGAACTGGAGCTGGGGAAATCCAAGCCGTGGGTATGGGAGATCTATAGCCAGTGGAATAGTCATTAAGACAGTTGGGACTCACCCCGCATCATGCTATGATGTCAAAATCTGTCAATTTTGTCCTTCCATGAACTGATCACGTTAAGATGATCATTAGCAGAGACACAACGCTGATGAATGCAAGTAGGATACAATGTGGTCAGGATACAATGCAGGTCCTTAAGTTCATTTGTCCTTTCGTCCATCTTTCATATTTTTGTTTAAATATAATACACTTCCTCATGATTCTCTTACCAAGACTACGTCTTATTTAGTTGTAGTCTTGTTTTCGTCATGAAAATAGGTCATTAACAAATATTTATCGTCTTAGTTTTTCATTACAATTATTAGAACACACATACACACGAGCAGCAGGGAAATACTGCATTAGGTAGCAGCGCTGTGTGACTTATGCGCTGATTAAGTGGTGGGTGATTGATTTGCCTGACATCAGTTGATTTAGTTTCAGCACCGTGGTAGTGAGTGGCTCCTGTTAAGAGCTTCTTAAAGAGCTATCTTAAGAGCAGTCCTAAGAAGGGCATTAAAAACTCATCTGGGAAACACTCGTATCTTAGCGACCCTTCTTAGCCAAGACATTCTTAACTGTACTCAACCACACATATTATCCCTGCACAATCTCACCTGTAGCATTTCATTTACTCACTGTCATTTTGTATTTAAAGACCGTTTCTGGGACTTCTTTGTGTTTCCACCATTTTCTCCTCTGCTTAGGAAACTCTTAAGCCTCTTAAAAGTCCTCCTTCCTGCTCCTAACAGTTTTTCCCCTTAGGAGCTCTCTTAAGGTCTAAGATGCTCTGTGAATAACTTTTATCTTTACAAGGACCTAGTCTTAACTTTAAGGGGAAATTCTAAGAAGACGTCACAATGCTAAGGATTTTCTTAGAATTCTGTCACTAGGATCAACTCTTAGCACTAGGAGGCTTTGTGAATACGGCATTTTGCCACCTGCAAAACACTTTCTGTGTGATCTGGGCTTTAGAATGTGTATCCACGTCAGTTCCTCACTGACGTGTCAGTGTTGAAAATATGTAAACATACACAGTTTGTTCTTAAAACTGAGCATTTATTACCAAACTGAACAATACTGATTTTTTTTCCAGCCTATATGGTGTGAATCCCTACAGACACTGCTGTATCAAATATATTTGTTACAAATACATATTTACAGTAAAATCACTACTGACATACACACTCCTCACACCAGATGCCACTCTAATATAAATTTAGCTATCTTGAAAGTTGAAGGACATCTACACAGAAGGCTGGTGTGTCTTCTTAAATGACAAATGAAAAACACTGCATCGAATTATCTGTACAGGTCAAAATGTGGACCAGCCCTCAGCCGCCACAGGGAGTGCACACTCAATCCAGGGTCCACAATGAAGGCAATTACTAGCAGGGAGACAGGGGAGAGAACAGCTGTCCTGTGTCTTACTGCTGCTTAGCCAGCTGCTCCCCGTCTTCCTCTCTAACCTGCTTTGGCTGACTTTCATCATCACCATCAGCCTGGCCTTCCTCCTGTGAATCATCTGTGGCAGTTGCCGTGGCATCCACAACACTGATGCTGCCAATCTGTTGTTGGACGGCACTTTGTGCGGTGGCCAAGCTCTGCAGCGTGGTCGGCAGTGTCACTAGCTGGAACTGAGGGCCTACCACCTTAACAAAGGCGGTGGAGGCTGCCGAGCCACTAGCCGCGCCCTCCTGACCTGCCGCCGTGGACAGCACAGTCAGGTTAGAGGCATCGGCTGCCAGCTCTGACCCAGAGAGAGAGGAGGTCAGGAGGGTGTACCCACCCAGGTTTGTGCCAGAAGGGGCTCCAGCCACGGTCAGCACCTTACCCAGCGGCAGGCCGGTCAGCTGGTTGAGAGGCAAAGTGATCTGGGCAGGGGCTGTATTTACCGAGGCCGGGCCAGAAACAGCGCGGGTCAGCCGGGGACGCTTGAGCGCGGGGGGTGCAGGGACTGGGGTGAGGGTCATTAGGACGTTGTTGAGGTGCTGGGATTTGCTCTTCAGCTCCTTGGCTCGCTTCCTGTGTTCGTCACACTGCTGCTCCAGAGCTGCAGGAGGAGGTGACACATCATCAATATGTATGAACACACACGACATTTGTATTTGTATGTTTTTTAAATGTCCTTTTATATTGAATTGGCTTATTGGCCTGTTTAAGTTATTATTATTAATATTATTATTATAATATTACTATTAACCCTTTAAAGGGACAGTTTAGTTTTTTTGAAGTGGGGCTGTATTGGGTACTTATCTATAGACAGTTTATTACATACACTAGATGTCAGTCAGCACACCTCCAGTTTGGAGAAGCAGGCTTGAGTCTGACATAAAAGCTAAGCAATGTGCTGTTGTGGAGGGGTCAGCGACAAAATGAATTTTAGCCACCAAAGAAATCAATATGAGTCAAAGTGTATGTTATACTGAGAGTATTTTCACTACTTCATCTCACCGTCAGATAGTGGTTTTTAATGGAAAAATGAAGCCATTATATCATTCTCTTCAAAGCCAGACTCCTCTGAGAAGAACTAATTGTAGTTTGCTGAGCACAGGAGCCGCTGGTCTATTGCTGCCTCAAACAGTTATTTTCTTTGTGTTATTGCATGACTTTGGCGTTTAAAAGGCTGAGTTCGGATTCACCAAAGTCACACAATGACATGAACTGACTAACTGATAGAAGCAGCACTCGACCAGCAGCTCCTGTGTTCAGAGAGCTAAAATTACAGTTGTTCTCAAAGGAGTCTGGCTTTGATGAAAAAATAGACGGGAACTGAAGCTGTTAGCAGCTTCCCACCAGAGCAGGCTGTCTGACGGAAAAGTAAAACAGTGAAAATACTTTCAATATAGTGCACACTACGAATGCATGACATTGGATTTTTTGCCAATACCCTATATACCGATATATAACAACTCATTTGGTCTATAATCGACACTGGTATCAACTATATCCATTTTTTTCCACACTCAATTTTAGTTATCATGTAGTCTCTTCGGTAGTGGAATTAATTAATTCTGTAGTGAAATTCAATGTATGCAATATTCACTCATTGTGCAAAATAAGAAAAAGCATGTTGGCTGATTCTGATAGTTCATTATAAAGCCGATATTGGCTAATACCGATAACGTGCCAATATTATTGTGCATCTCTAGCATACATCTCAACTGATATTGATTGGGGATATTTCTCTGGGCATTTTAGCCTATAATTGACAGGACAGGGGAGTGTGAAAGGGGGAGAGAGAGCGGGGGAGTGACATGCAGCAAAGGGCCACGAGCTGGAATCAAACCCGGGCCGCTGCGGCAACAGCCTTGTACATGGGGCCACGGACGCCCTGATATTGATTTTTTTAGGTGGCTAAAATCCATTTTGTTGCTGACCCCTCCTCAGCAGTACATTGATCAGCTTCCATATCAGACTCCAGCCTGCTTCTCCAAACTGGAAGCGTGCTGACTGACATCTAGTGTAGGTAATATACTGTTTATGGATAATTACTCCATACAAACCCACTTCAAAAAAACTGAACTATCCCTTTAATACAGAATGCAGGGTCATTTCTCTCGCCATGGCCTATTGATATATGTAGCACATTTAATACTCCAAAGTGCTTTAAAGATTACACAGGTAAAAGCACAAGAAACATATGATGAAAACAATAAAAGCAAACAGGTAAACACACAGAGTAAAACAGTAAAAACAATTCACAGTGTAAAAACAACAAATCTGATTTCAAAGAAAATGAGTTAATAGCAACAGTAAACAGGTAAGTCTTTAAGCTGGGGTTTTAAAGTGGTCAGCATTGTCTCAAGTTCTCCTGGAAATTTGTTCCACATTTACAGAGGCCAAAAGCAGCTTCACCATGTTTAGTTTTAGCCACGTTTCCACCAAACACTTGCAGTATAGTACCTTTGGAATCAAAGTAACCCTTCAGACATGGCATCTAGGCCCTTGGTCTGTTTAGCGTTTCCACCACAAACAGTACTCTTAAATGTGGGCGGGGTTGTTGTCATTCGCTGCTCCATCCAGCACTCGCTGTATTTCCTCATCACTGGTGACACAGAGGGAAGTCTGCACCTCTTGTATCGTCCACAGAACAGGGTTGCACACCAACATTTTCAGAACAAAATAGAACAAACAAGTGAGAGTCTCTCTCCATGAGATATTTAAAAATAAATGGTGGAATGGAGCTGTTCCTTACCGTCCCCATTTTTGGTCACCCCTCTGTTGGGGTACCTGGCACACAGATATGGTAATAAAGGTGGAGCTGTGAACACTTCAGTCCGTTAATCGGTTCATACCATGGCAAGTCTTACATATATTGGTAAAGTATAACTATAAAATGAAAGGATGTTTTGCTGCCTCTCACAGCAGCTGTAGACTGAGAAAAAACTGGGCCAACTCCGGCAACTTTTAAGGTGGAAGGTTTACTTGTAATGTTACTCAATGCATGAGCTGAAGACATGAATCCATCAGCACACCTTAAATTTCAATATGACAACTTTGATTATTTCGTTAGTTTTTATTGTCTCTCTTGGATGACATACACTTTTAGTAATGAATGGATCTTCAAGCATTTCCTGTGACACTAAACACTAACCCCTGCACTTGCCTGAGAAGGACTAAATGCACAAACCCGCGTTTTTTACACATCCCATGGAGAGAGAGACTCTCACTGCAACCTGTTCTGTTTTGTTTTGAAAATGTTGGCATGCAACCCTGTTCTGTGGACAAAAAATGTGCGGACTTCCCTCTGTGTCACCAGTGTTTAGGAAATACAGCGAGTGCTGGACGGAGCAGCAAATGATAATAACCCCGCCCACATTTAAGAGTACGGTTTGTGGTGGAAACGCTAAATGGATCTAGGGTCTAGGTATCATGTCTGAGGGGTTACTTTGGTTCCAAAGTTAACATACCTAAAGTGCTCGGTGGAAACAGGGCTAAAAGGTCTGTGAGGTTCATACTGGGTCAGGAGATGTGACAAATTATCTTAGATCTATATCAATCAGTGATTTTTGGTTTTGAAGTTGACTCTGAAACTGACTCTGAAACTGGTAGCCAATGCAGTGATCCAAGAACTGGAGTATATGCTGAGACTTTCATATTACAACCCTGGTAGCAGCATTCTGAATCAGCTGAAGCTCTCTGATTGGTGCCTTAAACAGACCTGGGAACAGTCGATTGCATTCTCAGAGCTTCAGAGATGATTTAAGACTCAAAGACACATGATTCCATCCTGAGTGTAATATCTCTGTTGAGAATTCTTGTACTGACCAGCGAGGCTGCGAGTGTACTGCTCTCTGTAACGGTCCATCTGGCTCTTATGACTGGCCAGGACCTTCTTCACTAGGTCCAGCATCCCAAAGTTCTGTACTATATTGTTGAGCAAAACAGCATCTGGAAAAAACAACAAACAGTTAATGTTCAATTCAATGTTCAGTGGGACACAAACATGTTAAACATAAAATGGGAATTCAACAGATTTTACACATCAGCTGTTTCCAACTGTTGTGGAGAACTACCACATATGTGAGAAAGCAGTTGTAGGAGCCAAAATAATTGTTTGCAAACTCTAACCCACGAGTGTCCAAAGTTTTTTAAAATGGGGGCCAGAAACAGGGGCCTGGGGGCCAGCTGCTTCTCGCATTATATGGGTCATTAAAACAATTAAAAAAGACACACAAATGCCAACTGTTTCATCTTTAAGTGTAAAAAGTATTCAACTATCCACCGCTCTTGAAAGCGACAGCCCTTGGTCTTGGCTTAATGCTTCTTTGCTGTGGTCAGGTTTGCTAACTAGCAGGAAATCTCGTGTTTGGTAACTTTAAATCTGTCTATGAAAACACACTAGATTTGCCTGTGTGGATCCTACTTGATGTATGTCTGCAAAATGTACGATTGTCCTGCCATCATAAGGTGAATGAAAAAAAATGCAAAGTGATCTCACTTGATTAACCAATATTGTGTTAAACATGAAGTATCTTTTGAAAGACAAGCAGCGGGCCATTTATAATCTGTCTGAGGGCACCAGTTGGACCCCAGACCACATTTTAGACATGACTGCTCTAACCCCTTTCTGTTGTTCAAGTTTCCCCATCTAGTGGCAGTGATGGATGGGGATAAAGGCCAAAGGAGGCTGCCTGGAGGATGCTGTCCTTGACCTCACATCCTCAAGGCCATCTGCAGAGACTGTCCCTGCTTTTTCTTTTTTAATAGAATCCTTAGTTTATCTTTATAAACCTTATTTACAGTTAAATTTTTACCTTCTGAGCACTGTATTAACTTTTTTTTGGATTGTTACAAGTTTGACAGATTTTTGCTAAGCCACCATAGTGGTTATATACAGTAACCAATAACACACTCTATCTCTCTTTACTAGGATCTCCTCTGTGCTCCTCCCTCTGCTGAGGTGACTCACCGTCTGCAGGTATGGCTACCTCTGATCAATTTTAAGATGCGTGGTAAACTAAGCTAAACAGTACCAAAAGACAGCTTTTGTTTTAGCTTGTTTTTAACAATTTGCTATTAGCTGTGCTATTTAACATATCCTGGGCACTTTGTAAAGATTGGACAAACAGTGTCTGATTTATAGTTTGATTTGTGTTATGCCACAAACATTTTTTGTATTTGTAGTGCCCCTTAATGGTGGATTTAAATGAACCTTTCAGGGTATGTTCCGAGTACTTATGTGGACATTTCTTGCAAGTTTTGTGATGATTAGACCAGTGGTTGTGGAGTTGAGCAATTCCCCTTTTAAAGTTCATTCGACAATATCTTCAAAACGCAATGAGATATTAACAAGTGTTTGGTAACTTTTATAAAGCTTTGTTCGGTGATGATCTCCAGAAAACTTGTTTTTTGACAGTTTAAGAGGGTATGTCAAAAACGTGCTGTTGTTGTTTTTTTTTAATTCAAAATGTTAAAAAATCCAGTCAGTCAGCCCCTAATGGTTGTTGAGGCTTTTCTGTTGAGCACATTGAGTCTGACAAGTGTGTCACATTTCAAGTCAATCCAACTTACTTTCGGCGTAGAAGTTATGACTGTTCGAAGTTGACCTTTAATTATAGAGCCCTCATCAGGCTGACCCCAGTCAGCACTGGCACACAACTTCCAATCATTGGTGAAGATTCAATGTGTCTACAATGTACCATCTCACAGGAATTTGTGAGAACATTTCTGGAGAAAAATAATTAATCAGCACAAAAATGACAGGGTTTCAGCCCCTCAGGCTTGAACCCCTAATTAGAGACAACAATTACCCCTTTTTGACAGTCATGGGCTGGTTTGGTTTGGTTCAGCCCATCAGCCCAGCACAACAGGGATCTGCATTTTCATTCCAACAGGGCTACAACAGGAAGGTGTTTCTAAAACTGATGACGGCTTGTCTTGAGTGATGATGTTTAAAAGCAGCAGGCTGATTCAAGGCTGAAGTCCCCTGTTAGAAGTTTAGCTGTTGGAGGTGAGCTGTTTGCAGAGGTGCAGTAAGAGCCTGTTGTCTGCAGCTCTGCATCTAACATCTCACTGTGGCTGTTGCTGCTTTTACTTTTTCTCCCTGCAGCCTAAGTAGACTTGCCTTTGTTGAGGAGAAGCTGCAAACAAAGTTCCGCTAATTCAGTGATAAACACATTTCATTTCCTGTAGATTCTTCACAGTAAAAGTCCCCCATTATTTAGTTATGTAAAAACTTTTATTGTGAAGCAGCAAAAAAGGAAATGCTGAGTTTTCGAGCAGCAACTTCACACAACTTCTAATACAGCTGACAGTGAACATGAAACAGTAAAATAAAGCAGATATCTAAAGTAAAAACAGGACGCAGGAGAGAAACTAAACTCCAAACCACAAGGATTCAGTTAGACGCTACAAGAGTACTAAGAGCTGAGCACACAGAAACTTTTAAAAAACACCTTTCTCTCTGGTCTCCTGCAGACAGAGACAAGTTCAGAGTTGCAACACACCCAGCTTGTTTAAGGGGGAGAAGCAGGGTCATCCAGGGGTTGGCTGTGGTCAACGAGAGGTCATCGCTACCCACTTGAGGGTGGGCAGCCCTGCTTTTGGACCTACTCTGGAGAAGGTCAATCTCTGACACAGCTCGGCGTGGCATGGCGCGTCTTAACTGATAATGGAAATGAAAATCAGCGTGGCATGGCTTGACTCGGCGTGGCCAAGAGTGACAGTGGAAAAGGCCCAGTACTGTCGTCTGTGACCAGCACACCTCCAACAAGTCATCAAGGTAAACTACTTAGTGCAGTGGAAAAACCCACTGTGACACTGTGTGACTGCTCGCTGCCGTTCACAGTACAGCTCTCTGCACGAGGGAAGTGTTCAAGCTGTAACGGTGAGATGAGTTGCTTGTTTAGTATTGGTTGGATGGAGTTTGTATGTTCTCCTTGCGTTCCTGCTCCCATTCCTTGATGTTAATTTCAGCTGCAGTTCTCCAGTTTGTTGTTGTAGATACATGGCCAACTCCTGCTTGTGTGTGTGTGTGTGTGTGTGTGTGTGTGTGCCTACTAACCTTTGACTTGAAGTGGAGGGTCACACACTCTCTCCTGCAAACCCTTCAGCACCTCCTGCAGCTCCTTCTGGAAGTCCTCCATCACCTCCTCCAGCAGTCCAGCCTCCTTCACCGCTCGCCAGAATGCCACAGAGTCCTCTGGACACAGACACAGACACACACACACACACTATATATCATAAAGAATAATACAGTCCCTAAACCATTTCACTCAACACGATGGTGAATGTATAAGCAAGTCTTTGATCACCTCCGATGGCTGTGACCCACTCTGAAGTTTCTTCTGTCACCTCTGGAAACGAGGCTGCTGCTCCATTCACTACAAGACAAACAGTAAACATCACTAAACCACATCACTAGATTGAAGCCCTGTTTCTACCAAGTAGCCCGATTCAGTTCAGTTCGATTTTTTTCCGTTTCCACTGTGAAAAGTTGTGGATGGTACTAATGGAACCGTTCAAAATGGCCCCATTTTTGGTCACCCCTCTGTTGGGGTACCTAGCACACAGATGTGGTACTAAAAGGTGGAGCTGTGAACACTGCAGTCTGTTGATTGGTCAATAAAGAACAGTCACTTTTACTCAGGACTGAGTTGTGGCTGGTTTCATTATAAAATGAAAAAGATGTTTTCTTATATTTTATTTTTAGAGAGAAAAAAAAAAAGCATCATGGAGTGTCGTTCATGCACTACACTACTATACAGCAATGCTAAACCTCTGAGCTTGCCTGAGAAGGACTAAATGCCCACAAACCCACTATTTTTAAACATCCCATGGAGAGAGAGACTCTCACTGCAGCCTGTTCTATTTTGTTCTGAAAATGTTGGCATGCAACCCCGTTCTGTGGACGATAAACGAGGTGCAGACTTCCCTCTGTGTCACCGGTGATGAGGAAATACAGTGAGTGCTGGACGGAGCAGTGAGTGACAACAACCCCACCCACATTTAAGAGTACTGTTTGTGGTGGAAACGCTAAACCAGCTGTTACCAACTGGTCCAGCCACGGGTCCAGATTTGTCCTCAGTCATTAGTTCAAGGTCCACACAGTTTAATACATTTAGTGTCATACTTGCGTTTGGCCATGTCATCAAGCTAGTTTGCTGTCGCTGTTAAGTAGCTATCTGTTATTCACTCACACTACAGCAGGAAACAGCACTTCAAAATAAAGTGTGTGGGGTTTTTTTTTTACAAACTTGACACATTTGCGAGTCACTTGTGGCCCACTGAGAATAGACCTGTGACCCACCAGTTGGGAACCATTGCGCTGAACTGATCCAGGGTCTATGTAAATGTCCATAGAGGTTACTTTTGGTTCTAATGGTACTACACCAAAAGTTTTTGATGGAAACAGGGCTTTAAACTCTGACAGTTTGTCTTGATCTGTTGCTGTATTCATTCTGGTTTACAATGCAGATTTTGAATATGGTTCAGAAGTTTTATGGCATAAAATAACACTGCAATATTTTGAGACTATATCACAATACACAATTATAGATATTGCGATACTTTGAAATCCACTCCAAAGTACTGTAGACTACTAAAACACTATTAATTAATTTACAATTAAGTTAAATAAAGTAGCTACTGTCCTAAGAAAGTTAAATACAATACCACCGAAACAAAGTTAAATAAAATACTGATAAAACTGATTTAGAAAAAATACTGTTATAATAAAGTTGAATACAATATTGTTATAATAATTAAATAAAGAAAAGTGAAACTACTGGTGCTTTTATTTTGGAGCACCCGGCTCATATCAGACCAGAAGTGTTGATGTTTTTGCTGTGAACTTGAAGCTTCCAGTCAACAGTTGCTGTTAGCAGTTAACACAAAGTTAAACTGTTGCTGCTGCAACTTTAAACGTGTGGTTTCATTCACTGTGAGCTGGAAACAAACTAACAGCTCTCCAGCTCATATATTAACAATATTTGCAGGTTGCACTGGTGCTCCTTGGTCATAAAATGTGACTAAATTGTAGCATTGTGGAGCCCTGCAGATGAAATACACACCTCGCCTGCTATCGCGTTGGAGAAAGTGATCTGGATGGGCGGAGGAGTGTGTGTGATGCATCATGTTTGTGAGTCTTTCTTTTTGTTTGTATGTGTCTGTGAGAGGGGGAGAGCCACAGGAGAGAGTGAGAGAACCTAAACTCCAAAGCGAGTCTCATTTTAGTGGCTTAAAAAAAACAACAACCTGTTACCATTTATACTCAATGTTCGTGATATGATCATTTTATACATCGCTTGTGGAACAAGCCATGATACATTGCGCATATTCAATATATTGCAAATCCCTACTATATACCCTCTCAGTATTAATACCAGGTGGCCCCATGTATCAGCAGGTATACCAGTGTAACCATTATTCAGGCAACATGTCAGTGAAGCATCCCGTAACAGATCCAGCACTGTGATCAAAATGAGGCCTGAACTAGTACGGTGGCTGAGGCTGCGGAACTTACAATCAGCTGATGAGGGCGTCGCAGGAACCAGTTCAGTGGACTGATCACTGCTGATGGACACTTTGGTTCCCACAAGGTCTATCTTAGTGCTGCGGCATGTGTTGGAGCAGACTTTTGTATGCTGGTAGAAGTCCAGTTCACCTGAGTCCATGATCTTCCTGTGAAATGAAATATGATAAAAGGCACAACATCAGAATACACTACTTTATGTTTACTGACCGCCATGTCTGACAGAACAGTGCCATCCTGAGGCACACCAACCACTGAGAGGAAGGAAGAGATGGAAACAAATATGTTTGTGAAATTATAAAATAAGTCATCTACCACTCATTCTTGAGATTTGGGTCAAAACTTTATTTTGGTGGGTTTCTGATTTTTACTCTTCAGTTATGCTGGGAAATATATTCTAAAAACAATACAATATACACAATATATTTTTCTTATTTTATTATTATTGAAATTGAAACCAAGCAAATCCAGGAGCATATCCATCGAGGAGAATTCGTAAACCAGAGATTTCACATCAATGACACAATCATTCCGATGGTGTCAGAGCAGCCAGTCAAGAGCTTAGGGCAGTCGTACAACGCGCACCTCAAAGACTAAGACCCGGACAGTCTACAGCGCGGATGAGCTCAAGTTAACTTGTACTAATTCAATTCATTCACTAATTCATCTTCACAAAAGACAGCGGTTGCAAGCTTGTTTTAATTTAATGTCTAAATAATTACATTTGAGAGGCAAACACAAAGCATATTGTGAATACTTACATACACCATCAACCAGAGATTGACATTAAGGAGAGGAGCAGTGATCAGCATGTACCCCCGCTGACCAACACATACTGCATTAACCAAATTATCACACCTCTGTGGGGAAGAAATTAACTCTCTGCTCAGTCTGTTTTACATTAAAAACCCTGTTCCTGGCCTGCCCAGTTTCTTGTCTTTCACCGGCGCTAACGGAGAGAGAGGCTGCTCGCAGCTCCTCTACTGGCATAACGTAAATAATAACACAGCAGCAGTGGCGGAGCACTCCACCTCCCCCTCATGTTATTCTCATACACACACAGGAGACTGTAAGGTGTTTTGAAATCAATTCATGAATTCATCAATGCAGTTAACTTTTTAAAATAAAAAGGATGTGGACCATTTATTATTGAATAGAACATGGATTGCATACTGTTTCAGGGGACATATTACAGTAGGCTATGCAAACACTGGGCCCTACGCAGGCATGTGTATATTCCATATATATGTATATCCCACAATGGACAAACATGAGCATCAGCAGATGGATACAATCTAACTGGCACCCCCTGGTTCAAAAGTGAGGGTATGGAGGTAGGTTGAAGGGGAAAGGGACCTGGACAAGAGCCACACTGTATGCAAGTAAAATAATCTGTTTATTTAATTATGGATCACCAAAAGTACAGTATGCTATATTTTAAAAGAAAGAGAAAAATAAATTGTGTGCTGAAATTAAACTTTTTGATGCATTGTGATGCATCAATAATAGTTTTATTATCAAATCATTACCCTCTGACTCGTAATCGAATCGAATTGTGAGGTGCCTGGAGATTCCCACCCCTGTCCCTCCTCCTATGCCTGGACTATGAAACACCACTCCCTTCATAAGAGCAGGATAGCCCCCCGTGTAAAACCATCTGCAAGAGTGTAAACATCCCTCCTGGATACTACCCGGGACTGAAAAATGCAGCTTCCCACCAGAGTTTGCTACAACTAATCTCAGGCTGGACCTGATCTTGTGGTCAACCTCAAATAAGTCCTTGTACATTGTGGAACTAACAGTACCATGGGAAGCTGCAGTTGGGGCAGCTTATGAACGCAAAAGCCTGAAGTACACAGACCCAGCAGCTGAGGCAGAACAACGTGGCTGGCGTACCCAGGTGCTCCCTGTAAGTTGTTGGGTGTAGAGGATTTGTAAAAATGAAAAAAGCCCGCACGGGTGTAGAGGATTTGTAAAAATGAAAAAAGCCCGCACACTGCAGGGCTCCTATTTAGTGAGATTTATTTCACCTAGTAGTGACGACGTGACTCGTCAGACGACATGACTTGTCACTACTAGGTGAAATAAATCTCACTAAATAGGAGCCCTGCAGTGTGCGGGCTTTTTTCCATTTTTTCAGTTTCAGACATTTCATTTTTTCAGTTTCAGACATTTCATTTTTTCAGTTTCAGACATTTTTGGCTCAGCACCTGCACGTTTTTGTTTGTGGATGTGCATGTTTTTGCATTGCTTTGTAGAGGATTTGTAGCCACATCATCAACCAGGCTTCTGAAGAGTATGGGGGTTTGAGGACAGGCCTTCTGACAAGTCATCAAGTCACGATCAGAGCCTGCTGAGCGAAGCAGCAATTGGCTTTGGATGAAGAGGAAGGACCCAAACTGGTCCAACATGAGGGGTAAAGGCAGAGGGGGTGCATCTGAGATGCCAGGTGGCCCCTGAGCCCTCTGGAGGTGTTGCAGGCCTATCAATGCAACACCAGGGAAGGAGGGTGCCCACCTGATGACCCCAGTGAAGTGATTACCCCTCTCCCACTCAAGACACCAGGTAAGAGCTGATTACTCTTAGGAATTCTAACAGCAAGTCCTATTAGCTCAACTTATAGTTCAATAAAATTAAAATTAAAAATATTGTAAAATGCATACTGAATGTTTCTATGTTCCTATGACATAGAATTAAATGCTTAAACAACAATAAACTTACATTAAACTGGCATAAAATTCCTGTCAAACAAGAGTGATGAGATACATTTATTTCATTTCTGGTGTACTCAAAACATTTATGTTACTGTATTGTACCAAACTAAAAGTTCTGAGTGCAAGCTGTTTCTAAAAAAAATTTAAGAGTGAGAGAATTGGGATTTACAATGTACTTGGGCAGTATTCCCGCCTTTATGAAAACCAGCAAGTGAGATTGGAGTCATTAAGATATAGCTAGCCCCTTTTCTGCCTTATAAAATTGTTTTGATAGAAAACTGATAAAGATATCGCCCCTAATGCTCTGACTGCTCTGTTTGGTGTGTGGCCTTCACAATCTGTTCTTTCTCCTGCTAAAAAAGATTTAATTGCATTTAAAACCCTGCTGGCCAGGAGGTTAATTCTGTTGAAATGGAAATCCACAGTCCCATCCACCTATACGATATGGATCAAAGAGGTGCTTTATTTTCTCAAGCTGGAGAAAATCAGACTGACCCTGTCTGGTAGAACTGATTCATTTGATGGGACTTGGAACTCTTTTTTGTCTTATGTGAACAGCACAGAATGTCAGATCTCTTTGGACCGAAATGGGAATTACAACAATGTATCTTGCATGAGATGTTTATTTTTTTATTTTATTTTATTTTCTTCTTGCTATGTAACTTTCCAGCTGCTGTTTTTCTTGTGCTTGAATGGGGTAGGTGCCAGGGGTGGTAAGTGGGGGGAGAGGGATGTTGAGTCTTGTTGTATGGCTCTGTTAAACTGACAACTGTAACACAGAATCTGTGAACCACTGTATTTTTATGTGAAATAATCAATAAACAGATTGTTAAAAAGAAAAAAAAGAAAGAAAACTGATGGCACTGACAACAATCAGCAACGCATCTTTAAGGGCCAACATGTTCATAAAAAATATATTTTAGAACAAAGATGATTATAGCAAAGTACATTTTTACACAGACATTGTCAGTACTATTAGTGTTTGATTTTGAAGGCTTTTAACACATTTTTTAATTGAAGTTGTGGATTCTTGTCTGGGACAAGGCTGTTTTCTGGCCCATGGCAAGTTTAGAAATTAAAAGAAATGAAAGCAGATTAAATAGTTTAAAAATCATATTTATTTCATGCATTGAAAGCCTTTGAAAATAAGGTTTCACCCCAGAAATGGAATCAGTGTGTTAATGGTAAGTTATAATTTTGAGGGTATTTTTGGTAAGATGATTTGTCCCAATTCTCAAGAATGGGTGATATACAACCTCGCACAACATCTGTTTGTCTCTCCTCTGAAATCCTCCTTCAACTCTGTCTATCTTGGTCTAATGCTGACATATTTTCATATTGTCTTTATCACCATGTCAACATGCTAACTGGAAGCAGGTTACATGCTAATGAAACGTTAGCATGTTGACTGTAGGCAAGTTAATGCTGATTTAACTTTACATTTAATGTTTTCCTAGTGGTGAGGATCAATCAGAAATGTAAATAGCAAAGTTGGCTGAACACTGAACATGTCTGAACGATGATTCTGTTTAGATTACAGCAAAGAGGCACAAATGGGACTATGGATGTTTAGTCTTGGTACTAATAAAATATATTCAAATGGCTGCAGTGGCTCAGCCTGGTTTCCCTACAGTAATTCAGTTTGGCTAAAGCAAGTAGACTATTCTCAGCATGCCTGGAGTTCTTTGATGCAACCAGTGGTGAAAAATATATTGAAATTCTTTATTAAAGTAAAATTAGCAACACTACAATGCAAGACCTTTCCATTAAAAGACCTAAATTGAACATTGTGCTGAAATAAAAGTATGGATGTATCAGCTTTAAAATGTTTAGTTTAAAAAGTAAATGGACTCATTCTGAATGGTCCCTTTCAAAGAATGAAATTATCAATGTGTTACCTTAATCTTTAAAATCACAACAATTGACACAAATTCAATCCATCTCTGCATTATTTATGACAGCTCAAATTTTGTCAAATTCCAACAATATTACTGCAACATTATCTAGTCTGGAGAACGTGTTTAAATGTTATTAATCACCAAAATAGTTAAATGGTCCAAAAGTCAGTCAGAGTTTTCTGTCCTACTAATGTGGCTCTCTTTTAACGTGGCTTGCTCGGCATGTGACTTATGCAGCAGACCTAACCTGGTCGGGACCAGTTTATGTTCAGAGTTTTGGCTTAAAATCTGCTAAAAAGCTCCCTTCACAGTTCCTCACGCTATAATAAATGAGAATATATGAGCAGTACAGATTGTCGACCATGGGAATCCGTTAAAAATGCACTTTATCCAACTTGATGAGCTGTAACTTTACATAAATGCAACCGAACAAAGCCTTGCAATGCAATTACAGTAACCTCAGAGCTTGCTTTATGCATCGTGTCACTTTTTTCCCCCTTTTTTTCTTAAAGAACTTCAGATATACAGTGATGTGAAAAAGTGTTTGCCCCCTTCCTGATTTCTTACTTTTTTGCATGTTTTCCGCACTTAAATGTTTCAGATCATCAAACAAATTTAAACATTAGTCAAA
>NC_065521.1:7445934-7450060 GCF_006386435.1 Epinephelus moara | reverse complement strand
TGGAGTCCCAAAGCTTTAGAAATGGCTTTATAACCTTTTCCAGACTGATAGATTTCAATTACTTTTTTTATCATTTGTTCCTGAATTTCTTTGGATCTCGGCATGATGTCTGTAGCTTTTGAGGATCTTTTGGTCTACTTCACTTCGTCAGGTAGGTCCTATTTAAGTGATTTCTAGACTGGGACAAGGTGTGCAGTAATCAGGCCTGGGTGTGGCTACAGAAATTGAACTCAGGTGTGATCAACCACAGTTATGTTTTAACAGGAGCTGGGGGGCAAACACTTTTTCACACAGGGCCATGTAGCTTTGGATTTTTTTCTTCCTCATTAATAAAACCCTTCATTTAAAAACTGCATTTTGTGTTTACTTGTGTTATTTTTGACTAATGTTTAAATGTGTTTGATGATCTGAAACATTTAAGTGTGGAAAACATGCAAAAAAGTAAGAAATCAGGAAGGGGGCAAACACTTTTTCACACCACTGTATGTTTGTAGTGTTCTCTAGTCCATTTGTCCACGCTGACTATAAAAGAAGCCTTCTATAAAAATCACAGGCAGCACAATAGTTCACTATATTTTTAATCAGGATGAACTTGCGCTTGAAATGTGGGATAATTCCCTCAAATCCTACCATAATGTTACCACTTTGGATTATGTTTATATGCTTAGTTCTGACTTGCTGACATCTGTTTTCCACTGCTGGTACATTACAGCTAATTGATTAGCCTATTGGTATTTGTCACAGCTAATATTCAATCAGTAAAAATTATACTACTTTGTGATTTGTCCAAAAATTAAAGTGACTTACACATATCCTTCGTTATGGGACAGTGTCAGACCTAAATGCAGCTCTTGAGTGTACATTTAAATCTGCTGTATCAAGTTTTATCTTAAACAGCTTGAAATCAATTTTAAATGACATTCTGAATGTGTCATTGATTCGTTTTATGCGAATGTGCACTGAGCCTGAAGCAGAAAGCCTGGGACAGTTAATAATCATTTTTGTGTTAGCTGTTATCTCTGACTGAGGCTTTAAGGTTTGTTGAGCCAGCTCAGGCAAAGTAAACCTGGCTCACTTGAACTGGCTTTGTGGTACAGCCCTCTGGACAACAGCACTGGAAAGAGATGGGTTTTGTTGAGTAAATGTTGAATAACAAAGGAAGCTGTAGGGTCTCTATCCAATAATATCAGACCAAGTAAAATTCACTGTTAGAGTATTTGATGTGTCCAGACCTGAGCATGGTGCCGTTGAGGCGGATGGCTCTCTTCCAGTCCTTTAGAGTGGATTTCCCTGCTAAACACACAAACTCCTTCGGGCTGATGAGCTGTTCATTGAACTGATTAGAGAGGAAGTAAAAACTGTCAGAAGCTGTTAATGATCCACTTAATCCTTAATTAATCTACTTCTACTTTGAAGGGAAACCACAGTATTATAAACCTGGACCTTATTTCCCCTTGTTTTTGTGGCAAAGTGACTAATGGAGACAACATTTTTTTAAATTGGTCAAGAATTGAGAGAGAGCGCTGCAGCCCCAACTATAAAAACAGGCTGTTAATGTAAACCCTGCGGCTAATTGAGTACCATCAATTTACGACCAATAAAGTGCTTGTTTTTGCCACTGACAGGCTCAGATTGTTATGAGAAGTGTCTGACGACATTATGGAAAGGACCCCACAGAGAAAGGAAATTGTTTCCTGTACTTTTCGCTTGTTTCGGTCTGTTTTGTTTCCAAGTCTCACAAAAGAAGATGTCTCTTTCTGAAATCTCACAGCCTTTTTTACATTGTCAGAATCATCTTAACATTCAGCCATGACAATGAAAGTCTTTTAGGAAAAGCCTTAGGAAATCTTTTTGTGCTCCAAAACAACAAACTCTTCCTCTCTTAAACCCTCACTCCACTGTTTTTTTTTATCCTCCCACAAGTCAAATCTCTGTGCAACTCTTGACGACACACAATTGCCTGCAGGGATCACAACCTGTTTTGCCAATGTGGCTGCAGCGATGTCACTCAATACTGAACCAAGTGCAAAAACTTTATCTCCATTTTTCACAGACACAAAAACATAAGAAAATAGGGACCACACTGTAAAATACTAAAGTCTCCCTTTAAATGTGTTAGGGAATTAGATTTTAAACAAACTGTGTTTAAAAATGACACTGTGTACCTGGACACATTTCACATTGATTCCAGGGCAGACAAATTTCTTCCACACTAGCGTGGCTTTGGCATCTCCACAGGTGATTGGGTAGAAGACATCTGCTTCCACATCCACCTCCTCAGTTAATTTCACTGCAGAGACAGACAGAAAGACCCTCATACAACCATCCAGTCAATTCTTTTTGTGATCATAATAACTGATGATAGAAGAAGTATTTACAACATTATAAGATGATCTCATTTGGATCATAGACTGGAAAGACTGCACTGACTGAAACAGCAGTCAGAAACAACATTGCTGACTGCAGCAATGTTGTGATTTGTTCCACTGACTTCACAAAAACTTAGAATAACAGAACATCACAGATAAACTCTTCTCTTCTAAATTTCACCATTCTACTTTACATTAAACCAAGACTAAAGTTTAGATCAGCTGCTACTTAACAGCCACATTTTACAAAGCGTAATAAAGTCCTACAGGTCACGTTACCAATGACTGCCTCTTCTCTCGACAGTGAATCTGTTCTGCTGGCCTCAGCTTCTGCTTCTACTGGTGCTACTGTCAGGATGCTCTCCCTGGAAAAAGACAGAAAAAACTGCAATGTTTAAGTTTTCATTTAGCAAACTGAAAAAGACAATCTCCTTCGAAATTCACATTCTGTTCCCTAAGTCTTAGGGTAACCACCAGTGTTGGGCTCATTACACTAAAAATATAATACATTACTCATTACTCTTTTCAAAAGTAATATTATTACTTTACTTATCACTCCCTGCCAACAGTAATGCATTACACTATTCGCCAAATTCCTTTTCCATTACACCCCATAAAATTGGTAGTTGCGTATGTCCCCAAAATGGGGGTAACCACCACTTTGTGTAGCTAAGGCTGTTTGGCTTGCAAATAATTAGTTTTCATTTATTAATTTATTTATTTTTACCTGGGGTCTGCAGTTGCCTGTGACCAGTATCTTCTAGGGGTGGGGCAAAAAAAAATCAATGCAGCATAATATCACAATATTTTGCATGGCAATATTGTATCGGTACACTGACGGCAAGTATTGATCTTTTATTATATTCATTATTAGTTTTTGCAAATACACATTTTAATACAACTTGTAGTACTACAATAAGAAAATGAATTGCTTTCTCAGTCCATTAGATGGTGCTGATGTTTTTTTTCCTGGTGAGGTCAGCAGAGGTCTCAGTCAGCCGCATTTGGCAGGAAGTTCATCAAAACAAAGATGGAGGCAACGGAGAAATAAATCAGTAATGAGCCATCCGCATTTAAATCAAATGTCTGGAGTTATTTTGGATTTTTTGACACAGAGGAAAAGGAGGACTTGGACACGACACGTGATTGGCAAGCAGTGTCATATGAGAATAAAATAGTCTGGGAATTCTATGAACATGAGAGCTCACCTAACACGCCACCATCCAGAGATAACTTCAGTAAAGTTGGACATATATTCACAGATTTGGACCTTGCAGGTCAGTAACTCATAAACAAAATATTGTTGAAGCACATATGACACTACGTTCTTACCTTGGTGAGGTAGACAACAAGCGACAACGTAAATTTCATCGGAACAAGCCCTCTTTTGAGCTCGGCTTGTAACATTGATCTCTATGCACAACCTGTGAAACAAGTGCGCAGGGACGTCTACAAAGTGCAACACCGAAAAGAGATCTTACAAAATTATTCAGTAGATTCAATACTTTGCAGTGTAGTCTCCCCAAAATCACCTCCGACATTAATGGTCTCCTGCTGATCATACTACTCAACTCTCAACTCAACTCAAACTTTATTTATAAAGCACATTTAAAACAACCAAGGTTGACCAAAGTGCTGAACAGGTCAATAGAAATAAACAAGCAAATACAATGAGGTACCTAATAGTACACCACAATAATAACCATAAGATACATAAAATACAATACAATAAAATAAAATAAAATACAAATAAAATA
>NC_065521.1:7436570-7445176 GCF_006386435.1 Epinephelus moara | reverse complement strand
CTGCTGACAGGTCAAGCAGCACCAGAACAGCAGAGTTACATGAATCAACAGTTGACAAAAGATCGTTAAAAACCCTCAAAAGTGCTGTTTCAGTGCTGTGATGTGGTTTAAAGCCAGACTGGAACTTTTCATACATGTCATGGGCCACTAGGAATGATTGCAGCTGAGTAAAGACCACTTTCTCTAAAACCTTGGACAAAAATGGTAATTTGGAGATTGGTCTGTAGTTTGACAGGAGAGAGGGGTCCAGGTTTTTCTTTTTTATAAGGGGCTGCACTACAGCATGTTTGAGAGCAGCTGGAACACTTAATTTGGAGGAATATGCTTTTCCATAAATTGCCAGAATTGTTCTGGAGTAAATTATTTAATAATGTTAAAACTATGCAGTGTAGTGTCCCCAAAATCACTTCATACATTAATGGTCTCCTGCTGATCATACTACAATACTTAATTTGGAGGAACATGCTTTTTCATAATTTTTTAGAATTTGTATTAAGAAAATTATTCATTAGATTCAATACTTTGCAGTGTTGTCTCCCCCAAATTACTTCACACATTAATGGTCTCCTGCTGAGCATACAATGCATAGCATACTATACTACTACAACACTCAATTTTGAGGCATATGCTTTTTCATAATTTTGCTGAATTTTTATTAGGAAAATTACTCAATAGATTCAATACTATGCAGTGTATGTCCCCAAAATGACTTCACACATTAATGGTCTCCTGCTGATCATACTACAAACATCAAGAGACCATAATTGCTAAGTGAAACCACCTAGCTCTTAAAGATTTAATTTTTTTTTTCAATCCTTTTTAAGCAGAATCTTTTTTTTTTTTTTTTTTTTTTTAAATGATATTTTTGGGGCATTTTGCCTTTAATGGACAGGACAGGTAAGTTCTGAAAGGGGGAGAGAGAGAGGGGGGATGACATGCAGCAAAGGGTCACAGGCTGCACTCGAACCCGGGCCGCTGCGGCAACAGCCTTGTACATGGGGCTCCTGCTCTACCACTAAGCCACCGACGCCCATTTAAGCAGAATCTTTTTTACTGCAACCACTGGAGAAAGTGTTTTTCTTCAACCCATTACATTTTCTCATTTAGAAACTTTATCCAGTGGTCAGTAGTTGAAAACCAGGGTTCAGTTAGAGCAATTTATTGTAGTCCCAAAATAAACATAGCATAATACTGTAGAAATCATGTATGATGCTCCATTTGCTTGCCTAATATTTCTGTTGTTGTTTTTTGACATTGTTAAAGCATATTGTGATTTGGTCAAAGTGGTGAAACTGTGGATTTGTCGTGAATAAAATTATATTAAGAGAAGAGCCATCAAAACAAGTTCACTCAGTTAATCCTTAGCAAACTTATACAGAACAAATTCACACAGCCAAAAAATAAAAAGATACAAAGTCACTCAGCAGTGTTCTTGAGACATGAATTGAGACTCTGAAACAAGATTTTGACCAGGTTTAACACAATAAAATTACATCAGAAGAAAAAAACACTTCTTGAATATCTATACCACATATAAAACTGTACATTATTGATGAATAAATCTCCACAATCCTGATTTTGACATACATTAAAAAGAAAAATAGAATTACTGCTTTTATCTTTCAGGAATAAATATTTGCAGTCTGTATTAATTTTTTTTTCTAATGAACTATAGACCATACACAGATGTTTATGTCAGTTGCACAAATTTTGCAACAAGTTTGACTTATGCCTGTCCGAAAGCAGCCATGGCTGGAGTAATGGGAATCTTGTATCTTTAAACATTTTCAATCCTTACATTCTCTAAACCCTCCAATCTATTTTAAACTCCCCCAAATTATGGAGAAGCATATTTCTCCAAACTAAGTGCTGTAGTATAATCTACATGAAACAATTATTATTTGTGAAGTGATTTTGGAGAGGCTACACTGCATGGTATTAAAATTATTGAATAATTTCCCTCCCCAAAAAACAACAAAATGATGACAAGATGAGTGTTGTAGTATGATCAGCAGGAGACCATTAATGTGTCAAGTGATTTTGGGGAAACTACACTGCATAGTATTGATACTATTGAATAATTTTCCTAATAAAAATTCAGCAAAATTATGAAAAAGCATATGCCTCAAAATTGAGTGTTGTATGTTCAGCAGGAGACCAATAATGTGTGAAGTAATTTGGGGGAGACTACACTGCAAAGTATTGAATCTATTGAATAATTTTTCTAATAAAAATTCTGCAAAATCATAAAGAAGCATATTCCTCCAAACTGAGTGTTGTAGTATGATCAGCAGGAGACCATTAATGTGTCAAGTGATTTTGGGGACACTTCACTACATAGTATTGAAAGTATTGAATAATTTACTCCAGAACAATTCAGCCAATTTATGAAAAAGCATATTCCTCCAAATTAAGTGTTGTAGTATGATCAGCGGGAGACCCTTAATGTCGGAGGTGATTTTGGGGGAGACTTTGTTGCACTTTGTAGACGGCCCCTGCGCACTCGTTTCACACTTGGCTGTGCATAGTGATCAATTTTATGGCCGAGCTCAAAAGACGGCTTGTTCTGATGAAATTTACGTTGTAGCTTGTTGTCTACCTCACCAAGGTAAGACAGTAGTGTCGCATGTGCTTCAACAATATTTCGTTTAAGAGTTATTAACCCGCAAATTTGGAATCTATGAATATATGTCCAACTTTACCAAACTCCAGAGATAGCATTAGCCGCTGACGGCAAAGCTAATGCTAAACCCACTCCGCCGAAAAATCTACACCGACCACACTTAGCTTGACAAAACTACCATCCAACTCTGAGAGAGTGAAGAAAATAACACAGTCCATCACCTACTTCATGTGCAAAGATCTGGGTCCATCTAGCGTTGTTGAAAACAAAGGCTTTTGTTACATGCTAAAAACACTGGAACCCAGGTACGTGACTCCATCCCCACATTTTTTCACTGACACAGCCGTATTCTAGCTCTACAGAGAAGTGAAGCATAAAGTTGAGGAATCTTTGAGTACCGCAGGAAGGGTGGCATTGACTTGCGACGCCTGGACAGTGGTCATCGGTCCACTGGTCAGTGGATTTATATGTGACAATAACAGCACATTATCTCACAGAGGACTGGCGACTGCTGTCTCGTGTTCTCCAAACTAGAGAAGTACACGAGTCACACCAGAGCAAACATTGCAGACCTCCTGCAAAATGCAACACAAGAATGGGGGATTGTGGTTATAACAGACAACGCTTCTAACATGGGTGTTGCCATTCAATTAGCAGGATACCTGCATGTGAAGTGTTTCGCTCACGCGCTTGATCTGGTCTCACAGGGGGTATTGGAACTGCCAACAGTTCAGTTTGTCAGGTATATGCAGCATTTCTGACAGGTTTTGTGACAGCGTTGGTCAGTCTATATGCTTTGCATCACATTTTGCTGCAATAAAAATGATTAAAATCAGATGAACAGACTGAAAACTTTGCAGTTGGAACTAGGGTTGTCATGAGAACCGATACTTCGGTACCATGTCCATGCCAACACGCAAAAAATACGTCGGTACCTGTTTTTTTTGGTAGCGTAAGTACCGGATACAACTTTGCCCTCAGCGGGCGTGTCGATTCCTGTCGGAAATGACGGGGGCAGTATACACGCGTCAGTCGGTGCAGAGAACAAGCGCCTGTTCTCCATCATCTTTGCTAGAACCACTTTTACAAGTGCTGCTGGAGTCACAACACCTTGGCCTGTCGAAAAGTCAGGTAGTAGGAGTCGTGTGGAGAGGGTTAATGCCTGAGTTATACCTTCGCCGCAAAGACAGGGAGCGGTAGAGAAAAAATACTACAGGAAGTAGCAGAACCAGGCAAAAAACAGTAGAAGTAGAAGCAAGTGGAAAACAAGAGGTGTGCAATTGCGTCATTTGTGGCGCGTTTTCATTTTGGCGAGCATGTTGACATGTTAGAACATTCACACCGCATCCGTTCAACGTGCTGCTCGAGTCGCGCTGCTTTCACAAGCAAGCTCGAAAATAGAAGGGACGCCGATTTTTTGCGTGAGTCACGAGCGAATGGTCACGGTATTCAACAAAAAACAAGAGTTTGTGTGTGTTGGGACCTCTCTCGGCCACCATAGACATCTCCCCCTTAACCAACCGAGACCTGACAGGCACGTTTTATGTACTTACCCATTTGTAGTGCTAAATATTAATTCTCCAAGCGTTGGAATAATCACTGGCACGCGAACCCGTCCACCCTGGGCTTCGGGTCCAAACTCACTTCTTCTTTTTTGGGGCTTATTGGAGATTTGCAAACACGGTGCACTACCGCCTCCAACTGTTCGTGTGTGGTTTGTTTGATTTGTTTGATTTTATCACAATACTCAGCATACCACTATAATATTGTTTTGTGATCTAAGTATCATGATAATATCGTATCGTGGGTCATGTGGCGATACCCAACCCTAGTATTTTCCTGCTGTCAGTTGTAGCAGCTGAGGTGGTTCAGACCAGGGGCCGGTTGCACCAACAGGGCTTACGCCTGGTCTTAAGCTAAGTCGGTCATAACTTGGTGGTCTTAGTCCAACCTAATAGTTACGCCGGTTACACCATCTAGGCTTAAACCTTCTTCTCACTAAGACCGGGCATAAATCTTATGCCTAGCCAAGAACAGGTGCAAGGTCTCTGCGCTCTAGAGCACATGAGCGCAGCTTGATAATAGCATGTCTCATCCACTGTCTGTACAACGAGCAGGCATTTAGACGGGAGAGAGTGATTAGGGACAGAAGCAATCCATTGGACGTAAATAATGACTGGGCTGAATAAAGGGCTGATTGAGAGGTTTCAATTCGGTAGGAGAGATCTGTTTGAACTTACTGAAGAGCTGTCACCGGATTTACAGTTTGTGTCGGGCCGCAACGCAGCACTACCACCAGCCTCACAGTTGCTGATTGCAAAATACAGTCCTTCCAAATACCTTCCAAATACAGTGTCCACAAATCTACTGCCTGTCGGGCCATCCGCAGCTCGATTTTCTAATTCCATTGTCAGTAAAGTTACCCTTTCTTTTTCATTGATCCTCCATGTTTTCTTCAAATCTTAAACTGTAAATAAACTGTCAACACAGACCAGGCGTACGCCCTGTTGGTGCAACCAGCGTAAGTCCACTCCTTAAGACTGGTCTTAACAAAGACCGTCTTAGGAGTTACGACCGGGCGTAGTAAAGTCCAGTTGGTGCAACCGGCCCCAGAGGTTTAAGGACGTGTTTTTCGCAGTGGAAAGGGTTTTAGTTCTACTACCTGCAGCAATGGTGTTCTTGTCATCTTTTCTCCCAGCAGAATCAAAGTAATGGGAATATTTTCAGCCGCTAAGGGAAGTGTTTCCATCTTTAAAACTAGCTTGCTGCTTTGTGATGTGCCTGTGCAGCACGACGATTATGAAAATGGGTCTGCTGATGTGACTGTTATGTTTCATGTCAGTAGTGATGTGATAATAAAAGTAACGTTGTAACAAGTTGTTTGGTTTTGGGGTAACTGGAATATTATTACTGAAATTGTATTAGTAATTACACTACTTACACTACTTGTTACTAGTAATGCGTAACTACCCAACACTGGTGACCACTAAGCTGTGTGCACAGTGTGTATATGTTACCCTGGCTGAGGGGTCAGCTCTGCAGTCACCAGCACTGCTTTATCCTCCTCCACCACAGAGGGGAGGTCCTCACCCACTGCTTCTGGTATGGTGACGATCACAACCTCACTCATTTCCTGCATGCTGACCTCTGATGAAGCCATGGAGGACAGACTGAGCTGAACAACAAAGAGCATGACAGCAGAGAGGGAAAATCATTGTTATTAATATAATTTTTCATATTTAAAAAGGCTGAATGATTACAAGAACAGGGTTTACATGATAACATTAAGTTTCCGAAACTGGCTACAACATTTTCAAACCAAGAGGCAAATTAAATAGACTCAGGAGGGCAACAGGCAAGAATGTGCAACACATGTGAAATACAGAATGGGAGACACTAAAGACTGTACTGTTTAGACTTTAATAATGGGTAATACGAGCTTTGGGTAATGACAAGGTTATTAAACTTCAACCATACCCAGTGTTTACACTAATACAATGCCTTGCCAAACTATTCAACCCCTCTTGGAATTTTTTTTTTACTTTGTTGCATTACAATCTGTAATCTAAATAGATTTTTATATTTGGATTGTTTTTTTAATGGACCTAAACAAAAAGTCAAAGTTGGTGAAGTGAATTGAAAATAATAATCACCTTTGAAAAAGTTTTGAAAAATAAAAACTGAAAAATGGTGCATGCCTATGTATTTACCCCTTTTGCTATGATGTCCCTAAATAAAACCTAGTGCTACCGGTTAGCTTGAAAAGTCACATAATTAGTCAAATAAAATCCACCTGTGAGCAAGTGTCACATGAACTCAGTGTATATCAGCCTGTTCTAAAAGGCCCCAGAATCTGCAGCACCAATAAGCAAGCGGCACCATGAAGACCAGGGAGCTGTCCAAACAGATCAGGTTTTGGAGAAGTACAAATCAGTGGTAGGTTCTAAAAAATACCTGAAACTTTAAATATCCCACTGAGCCCAATTATATCCATTATAAACATAATTAAAAAAAAGAATATGGCACCACAACAAACAGACGAGAAGGGCATTAATCAGAGACACAACAAAGAGGCCAAAGACAACCCTGAAGGAGTTGGAAAGCTCCACAGCAGAGACTGGAGTACCTGTACAAAGTACTGAGAAAAATGTCCCCTGGGACTGTTATAGTATTATATATGATCTCATTAGATGATTCTGACTCATGCATTAATGTAAAAGCAGGATTTTACTGTTGGAGTTAGTTGAGGTGGAGCTTATTTTGAACTTTTAACTAATGATTATTTTCATTATGGAATAATCTGCTGATTATTTTCTCCATTAATCGACTGATTGTTTGGTTTGTCAAAATAGTTAAAATAGTAACAAATATTGTCACAATGACACGGAGTCCTAAGTGACACCTTCATTTGTGAAGTTGGAACCATAAAATGTTTTTGCATTACAAACGACTCAGATCATTATCAAAATAGTAGCAAAATTATAACTGACTCATAGTTCCAGCTGCACTTGTACATTTTATATGTTTTGAATGCAAATCTATAATTTGTAAAGTAACCACTAGCTAAAGCTGTCAGATAAATGCAGTGGAGTAGAGGTAGATGGTGGCATAAGAAGAAAAGACTCAAATTTGTGCTTACAGTTACATTCCACCACCGGCTGCATCTTATGTTATATTACCTCCATGAGTTTGTGAGTATGACATGACTTGTGACTTGCTTGACCTTACCCACGACTTGACTCGACTTGCTTGACTTGTAGCAAGGACTCGCTTTGACTTCCTTGATTTTCACCACAGTGACTTGGGACTTGCTTGAGACTTGAAGGATATAACCTGAAACTTGCTTATGACTTGCACATGTGTGACTTACTCCCGCCTCTGCTTTATAGCAAGGGGGTGAATACATACACACTCACCATTTTTCAGTTCACTTATTTTTCAGATTTTTATAAACCAAGGTTGTTGCTTTTTCATTTGACTTATCCAGTTTTGACTAGTTTCTATTGGTCTGTTACAGAAATAAATCTAAATAATAAAAGATTTAAATTACAAGATATAATACAACAAAATTGGATAAACGCCGAAATGAGGTGACTAAATTAGCAAACGGCTGCATCAGAGAGAGACAACACGGTGAATCTCCATCATTGTTCAACTCGGACACACTGCGCATCCTTGGTCCTAGTTAACGTTACCTTGTTCAACAATCACAGTATCGTTAAAGAAAACGTGAAATCAGTCTTGTGTGAGTAGCATGTAAGTTATGCCGTTAGGCTACCTGAGAGTATACCGTTACTCTACTAGTGAATATCTTGTGATGGCCTCAAGGCTGTAACGTTACTTCAAGACCAATTTAAACGCGTAACGTTAAGAGTTTTGAATGCAATTTGGTGTGCTAAGTTAGCTGAGACTGTGCGGGACCGCATGAGCCATAGGAATAAGGCAGTTAAGATATGCATAAGCCTTACCTTTTGGTCCTAATTTAAAACGTCTTCAGTTGATTAGTGTTGCCTCGGCTTGTGGATAAAGGTTAGGGTTCCGACTGTTAGCCTCGCAGACGAGCTAGCTAACAGGAGAGTTTCGCTCATAGATCCACTGAGCTAGCAGGTGTCGCCTTCATATCTCAAACACAACAGAGCTTCTTCAGCAGTTTGGGGGCTAACGTTACTCATTTAATGTCAGTTTCACACGATAACATGTTCTTTCCTCTATCATTCCTTCCTTTTTGTGTTCATTTGTGGATCTTCTTCTTCTTTAGTATTACTGGCGAGCTACAGCAGGCGTTAAAGGAGGTATGGCGCCACCTACTGTACCGGAGTCTATAATTTATGGGAATGGTGATCTCTGCTCTCAGACCTGGGCTGCGTTCCAAAAACAGTTTGAGTCGCCCTCGCTCACTTGCCCTCAGCCCTTGCTATGACGTCACACGGAGGCCACTTGGAGGGCGGAGGGAAAGTGGGCGGAGGGGGAGTGAAAGAGGTAA
>NC_065521.1:7374845-7436159 GCF_006386435.1 Epinephelus moara | reverse complement strand
TGACAAATAGCTTATATACTTACACTTGTAAACGGTGGGTTCTGCCATAACTGCCACGGACAGTCTAATTGCACAATTAAATACCGACCCGTGCTGGCTCCTTAATTAATTTTCTTCTTCTTTGGTGGTAAATAGACAGCAGCCAACGGTGTTTGAGGTTCATTATCGCCACCGCATGGACATATTTTTCGTGCACCACTGCAATGCATTGTGGGTGATAAACAGCTCTGGAGTGACCATCGTTGTTGACTCGATCACTCAGCCCTCAAGGGTCGATCTCACCAAGTTCACTTCAGCTGTTTAGAGAAATGGAACAGCCCTTATGATGGCAAGTGCTGAGGACAAGTGAGCGAGGGCGACTCAAACTGTTTTTGGAACGCAGCCCTTGCGTCAGATGGTAGATGGCTAATAACAAGGCGGTCGTTGCTTGCCACATAACCATCCTGCACCAGTTTTGAAGTCTGATCATTGTATGAGATGGCTCTGTCTGCATCCTTTGATTATCGAAATTTAGTGTTGTGGAGTTGTGGCATCACTGCAGACTGAGGAATGTTCAGGAGAGTGGTCTGAAAGCATCACCCATCTCCTAGAAGGTCTAGAAGGGGAGTGGTATAGCAATTAACACCAATGAGTTCAACTCTTGTTGTGCCCCCCTGCTTAGTGGTCCTGCTTCAGTGATAACTACCTTCTTAATGCATACAGTTAGTGTCAAGTCTTTCAACATGATAGCGCAGTTCATCAGCAGGGGAACTGAAAGATGTCAAGAGGCACTGGCCTGGGACTGGGAAATTCTGACACTGGAAATCTCTGATGCGGCCTTGAAGTGTCCATCTTAGACGGGTTTTGACAACTGCAGGTGACCCAGAAGGACCCAATCTGATGCAATGAGAGTGATGAGGTGGGTGTGATCTGAGCCTATGAGCAGCAGTGGTGAAGCTTTGTTAATGGATGGTAATGGAATTTTTTGTAGATGCTTGTATTTTCTTTGGAGGGATAGCACAAGATAAGTGTGGTCTGAAAGCATCACCCCCTCATCTCCTACCATGACTCCGATCTCGTCAGTCAACAATAATGGCGCCATACAGATATTATCTGATAATTTCTGGAAACACTTAACCTAATCCTTCCTTCCATCACGTTAAACTGTGGCACAAATGGCAGAGGGACAAACTAGATCTACAGTTAAACTCCATTGTGATGACTGTTGACTCCCAGCTACCAAGAGCCCGTTGGCCTGAAGGAAAGGTGACTCACCTCCTTCAAAGCAAAGATGGCCACATCAGGACAGCTGAAGTTGTTGTCAAAGACAAGTCCTATCTCAGACCTGTAACTCATCTGATTCTACTTCCTGCCCTCCCTGAAAACACAGTCTCTGTGGTAAAGATTTTTCTTTTTCTTTATTTTGACACTTTTCCTCACTTACCTCCCTTCCTTTACCTCATTTCCTTTTCCTGATTGGTTCCTTTCACATGTTCACTCATTAACCTGACCGAGTTCACCTGGGCCCTATTTCAGAGAGCAGGATTTGTGAAAACTCTGAGTATGTTCAGCCTGAGATGAGGAAAAGTCTGACTTTTCTGTTTCACAAAGCCAGTTCAGAGTAACCCTGAGTCAGTAACAATGGCAATATACTCCATGAAGCAAACCTGCTGAGTGGCAGGTTTGCTTCATCTAAGCCTGAGGTTGATCGCCTGCTGAGTGTGTAGCAGGAAGGAGAGAAATGACGTGTCCTCTTGTGAATTATGTCATGGACGTTGAGGCACAATTTATTCAGGGGCTGTTGGTCATCAGACCCTGTTTGGATGTCTTATCATTCCCAGAGGAGTGTCTATGAAAGATACAATTTCACCTCACACTCTATCATTTACCTTAAAAATCTGTTCCACCCACATAGATCAAATATTACACATCGTGGATTTACATTATCATCGGAGCAAATTTTATGCTTTGCCCTTTGATTCTTCAGCAGCAACAGTTTTAAACATAACATCAGAGATACTGAATACATCAGCGAGGCAATGATTTGTCGGCTGTCAGAAAAGTGTCTCTGGCTCTGAAAAGACTTTTGCCCATTTTTGTGGTTTTCCCTGGGCATAAATCAGAGAGGATCATCAAAGAGGAATTCCACAGAACTAAATGAACAGAATGTAATAAACAACAAAAAGCATTAAGCACGAAAAGCAGTTTTATACACACACACAAACACACACACACACATATATATGTATATATATATATATATATATATACATATATGTATGTATGTATAAAGATAAGGGAAAGGAAATGCGTGCATATTTCCTCCTACTCCTTTTTGAACATGTAAGACTACATTTTTGTTGTTTATTACAATCTGTTCATTTAGTTTCCGTTCACTTTCAGTTATTGTTATTTGTCTCTATCTTTTTTGTTGTCTGTTTATCATAAATATCAATCAATCAATCAATTGATAGACAGACAATTCAGACAGAAAGAAAGAAAAGTGCTGCCTGGCAGACCACTCTCAGGGAAAATCTACAAAGGAGTATTGAGCAGTACAGCAGTTTGGTCAGCCACGAAGAAGAAGCAGACATGCGCACCAGTGCGCACCGCTGTGGGTACGTGAGTCTAGCGCTCGGCTGGTTATAGTTAAACTCAAACACAGTTATTGTAGTGGTACCTGAGAGGTAGTTTGTTGTCATACGGAAAAATGGCCAACTCTGCCTGGTCAGAAAAAATACTCCAACTCCTCCGCCGAATGAATAACTTTTATTTACCAGGTATAACAGTTACTGTGACAGAGTGAAAATACAACATGCGGTCGACCGAATGAAAGGTTGTCTTTTAAAATAACTACTTTCAACCTGTTCCCACAGGCTCCTGTCGTGCTAACTGCTTTAGGTTTGAGATAAACGAAGCTCAGGTGGGCTGGATTCCTCCCCATGTAGCTTCACTGTTGACACGGTATCCAGAGGTGTTCAGCCCGCCACACGGTAGCGCTGTGTCACTGAATCCCTGCCTGGACTCATACGACATGAGGTCTGAGGCTGTGGACGCTGTCCTGCAAAGACTGAGACAACACAGCTCCCTAACCTGCCTTAAAGGATGGAGAGATGAGGTGAGACAGGAGACACACACACACACACACACACACCTCTGTTAGTTATAGCTCGGATGCATGGATTTTGGTAATATGAGACTCAATATCATCATCATGGTTTTTTTTAGGCCAACCAAGTTTAAGGTTCAGTGTGATAGATTTTGGGGGATTTAGTGGCATAGAGAAGTGAGGATTGCAGATTGCATACCAGGAGCTGAATTATCAGCAGAGGTCTCTTCCTCTCCAAAACAAACAAACCAGGGCTTTAAACTGGCAAAACACTGAATAAAGCAGTTGAACTTTATAAATCAGTGTTTCTCTGACACTGTTAGGCATGCCAGAGATGGGAGGCTATCCAACCACATGCTAGTCTTTGCTCACCTTTTTACTGATCCAGATGTTCAGGAGGTTTTTACTGGGATCTGAATTATCAGCAGAGGTCCCCTCCTCTCCAAAACAAATAGATCCTGTGATTTAAAACAGTAAAAACACTGAATAAAGCAGTTTCACAGTACAAATCAGTGGTTTTCTGATGCTGCTCATTGCGGAGAGGCCTCTAACTATGGTGGCCAGTGCGGAATTGTGAATGACCCTGTCTAGCGCTTGCGTTTGCTTTGTCCGTTCTGGACTACTGGTGCAACATGGCTATCTCCATAGATGAAGACCTGCTCCCTTTATAGATATAAAGAGCTCAATCTAAGGTAACAAAACATAACGATTTTTATTTTGAGGTGATTATACACTATGAAAATATACTTCATATTCCATTACTGCCAATATGTCCCCCTAAATCCTACACACTGAACCTAAACATCGACCCGGTTCCTTTGACTAAAACTAAATGGGAGTTTTCCATTTATGTATTATTGCAACAACAACAAAAATCAGCTCTGTTGCAAACTTAATAATTACATGTTTTGTTCAGTAAGATAATCTTCACAAATGAACACCACTTATATGATTGTTGTTGTTTTTTTCAAGATGAGACTGTAAAGCGGTGTTCTGTAGTCTCATTTAGCCACTTGTTCGCTACAGCCTTTTTTAAGACTTCAAAAAAAGCTTCAAAATTGGGGCAGGTATGTAGCCTGCAAAAGACCTAATAGTTCTTAGCAGTTCCTCTGGAGAAAGCTCAACATGTTTGCCTTCTCAGGCAGAAGTCGGAACCTCTCCTGGCTTATAGTGTTCCCTGCAGTTGAAAAAACCCTCTCGCTAGGGGTGGAGGAGGCTTGAGCACAGAGGTAACTTTGCAATTTTTGTGAGGAGGGGCAGAGTTGCTCTCCTCTCCCACCACCACATCACAGGCTCTTCAGCCATGAGGGTGGAAGGTAGGCCTTTGTAGAGCTCGACCTCCAAATCAACACGCTCACTGAGGGACAAGGTGTTCTGTCGGATGATCAACCTCAGCTCCCTGTCTTCCTCTGAGAACAGCTCCTCCAAGGCACTTCTCTTTGTATTGTACAATGATGAAGTGTTTGGCTCCTCTGTTACTTCTCCTCTGTTTCATTCAAACTCCTCTTGTTGCTGCTGTTGTGTGTCCATCTGTTCTGCCCCCCCTGACAGGGCTGGTGTTGCTCCTGTTTGTTTGTTTGTTTGTTTGTTTGTTTATTAAGATCCCCATTAGCTTTTGCAGAGGAGCAGCTATTCTTCCTGGGGTCTAGCACGGGTACATACATACGTACCAAGGACAGTACAAACAATACATTAAAGCTCCTCCATTTTAATCTATCAGCTTTTAGAAATGTCATTACAACAAAAGCCCCTTTTCCACCAACATTTCCAGGAAATTTTATTACCAGGAATTTGTTTACCTGGGTAAAATAATTCCTGATAATCTGTGTGGTTTGCGTTTCTACCTCACCTCAAGTTCCGGAAACTTTATTTAGATTAGCGTGATGACGTAGATGATTCGGCGTGTGCCCTGTATTTGGCTCCGCCAGCTTGGCTGGTTACATGCTGGTGTAGAGAGTAGGGGCTGTTTGTCTCTTAAGACTTGAGTCTTTTAAGATAAGTGTCAAACTAAGTTAGTCTACATACAGACAGCTGTCATTTGGGCTTATTAGTAACAATTCACTATCAGCTGAACTAGCATGCTGTCCTTGTGTAAGACATAACGTTAGTGATGGTGGATGAGAGACTGTGGACGGAACATATTGAATATCGCTGTCTACATGTTTACATGTTCATGCTTGCTGAACACACATATTGATAAAGTATTGGCTTCTTACTCGCTAAGGTTTAATGTCACTTACAGCAACAACTGCGGTCAACTTGAGCCATTTTCAAGTTATCTTCACTTTGTTTCCATCGCGGCCGCTCGGCCGTTCACCGGTTACCGTGTCGCATTGGTGTGTGTGTAGATGTTTGTAGAGGAGATCAGTGTCGGCACAAAAGAACCGATTACATTAGCGCTTATCAATACTAAGATCTTTAATAATTTAGTACCGGGTTTTGTTACCCACCTTAATCAAAACAAAAACGAAGTGAAGCCTGTAGAAATTAAATAAAGCTTGCAGCGGCTGCCCGTACCAGGAAGTGCGGAACGCTGCGTGTGTGTGCTCCACCGATCAGTGTTTTTCGGCAAACAGCCCCGCCCCTCAAGAATTCTGGGTAATCTGAAAAGTCCTACCTCCCTACTGCGTACTTTTTCCAGGGATATGTGGGGTTGAGGGAAAGTTTTTTACCCGGGTAAATTTAGGTAAGGTAAAATAACCTCCAGCTGCTTGTCTTGTTGCATAATTATGCATTCCAGCACTAAAAGACAATTTTTCATGACAGATCATAGCCTCTTGGTTGTGATGACATTTCTCATAAAAACCATCAACAAGTATTTTAATAAAAAATAAATCCAACCACAAAAGGTTTTCATGCATTTTGTTCACATTTGTTCTTCATCCACAAGCTAGAGCACCATGTGCTACTTTGTTCTGAACTATTTGCAGTTTTCTTATATTTCCTTGTGAAGCATTGGACCAAACAATCGAACAATAATCTAAATATGATAAAACCAAAGCTTGAATCACTTGTAACTTTTAATCCACAATAATGCAGAAGCAGAAAATCTATAGTGTTTTAATTTCTTCAACAACAAATCAATCAATCAATCAATCAATCAATCAATCAATTTTATTTATAAAGCCCAATATCACAAATCACAATTTGCCTCAGAGGGCTTTACAGCATACGACATCCCTCTGTCCTTTGGACCCTCACAGCGGATAAGGAAAAACTCCCCAAAAAAACCCTTTAACGGGGGAAAAAACGGTAGAAACCTCAGGAAGAGCAACTGAGGAGGGATCCCTCTTCCAGGACGGACAGACGTGCAATAGATGTCGTACAGAAATCATGATCTAAAATATCAAAAGCAGCTGAAAAATCTAAAATTCCTCTTTCTGTTGCCTTATACCAGTCTATCTATCATTTGCGTTAGAACAGTGGCAGTCGAGTATTTTTCCCTATATGCATGCTGAAAATTATTGTTTTAAAAATAAGACTGAATCTGTTCATACATATATTTCTCCATTATTTTACTTAAAATAGGTAATAAACTTATTGGTCAAAGGATGTCATTACAGTGTTCCCAAATTAATTCCAAAAATTATTTCTGAATATAATTTATAAATATTTTAAGTGACACAAAACACACCCAGTGACGGCAGATAAAATACCTGAATTCATTTGGCTGAAGGACTGAAATATCTATTATTTTTTGGTGCTCCAGTCATGTGACAAGTCGTCTTCCAGGCTATGTCTCTCCCGCAGCGATTCTGCTAGTCATAACGTGACAGTAAGCTAGTTGTGACATAAATGTAAAAATATGGACATAAGGAGGTTTTTAAAACGTCCTGCTCCAAAGGACACAGACAGACAGTAATCAGAATCTAACACTGTAACAACAAACACCCACAATGATGGGCCAACAGAGACAGCAGCAAGCTCGCAGCCAACTTCGAGCAGCTCTGGAGCAGCTCCAGCCAATGTCCACTCTACTGAAGAGCTAGTGGTTCTCTAGGAGAAAAACAAGCTTCTCTTAAGCAGCCTGCTTTGTCCGAATCCCCCTCTAAAGTTTTTGGGAAAGTAAAGCAATCGGTTTCCATCGACTACTATAAGAATCACCCTTGGCTTGAGTATTCAGTTAGAAAGGATGCAGTTTTCTGCTTTGCATGTCGCCATTTCCAAACTGATAGCAGCACAGAGGATGCCTTCAGGAAGGGTGACTGGGAAAAAAAACTGAGCAACAAACTAGAAAAACATGCAAAATCACAGGCCCATCTGAACTGCATGATTAAATGGGATAACTTTAAAGCCAGTACATCCAGGAGTGGATCGATTGCAGCTAAACTGTCTGAGAGCCATAAAGCTACAGTGGAAAGGAACAGAACGTATCTGGGCAAAGTCATGGATGTTGTGAGGCTACTGTCCAAACTTGGATTGCCTTTTCGTTGACACTGTGAGGGAGAAGGGTCAGAAGCTTGTGTCAATTTTTTTTTAAGTTTGCAGTTTTTGTCCAAATATGACTCTGATTTTCAAACCATGCAGTCAAATTACTTCAATGCCACAAGCCCCGATTTCCAGAATGAAATAATTGACATTTGTGCAAAGATCCTACATGCCGTAACAGTGGAAAAAGTACAAAACATGGGATTTTTCTCGATTACCGCAGAAGCTCGGTGCTCCAAAACCCAGCAGCTGTCACTGTGCTTGAGATATGCCGAGCAACTTGAAATCAAGGAGTGTTTTTTGTGTTTAATTAATTGCTCTGCATCCCACAACGCGAAAGCGCACTTCGTGTCCAAAAGGCAGGCTGACTCTTGGAGCGATGTATGGAAGTCAGTTCAACAGTTCTGCCTTGACAACAACATTGTGCTTGAAGAAAATACTGCCTGTCAGACTGGTGTTCCCTGTGCACCCAAAAGAAAACGTGTTTCAAATCCACCCCCCTCCTTTGACGGTTTCTTGATTACCAGTACTTTGGGGCAAATAGGGAAACAGCCGGCGAGGAGAGCTCCTCCCTTACCTGAGTAGTGTGCTCACTCTGGGTGACTGACTCAAGTGATTCAAAAACCCGATTCACTTTAGTGAGTGACTCATACAAACTCAAGTCAGTAAAAGGAATTGAGTATCCCATCACTGTGAGACAGAGTGGCAGAGCTGGCCCCGCCCCGCCCCTCACACATGCAGCAGGCTGTGAGGCTGTGAGGAGGATGAATTCCTCAGATACAGAGAGCAGAACCGTTAATGTCGGAGCTTATCAATAATATGATCTTTAAAAATTAAGCCCCAGGGCCTGTTTAATACCAGGTTTCGGTACCCATCCCTTGTGAGGTGTTTACTAACGGGTTATATTGAAAAACAAAAACTGAAAATCTCTTAAGCTTGAGTTAACCACAGACTTTATTTTAGGTATCTAACCAAAAACCCATTCAAAAATTCCATTCACTTAAAGACGAAGGAACCAGAAGTGCTAAAAGGCTAACTCATATCTGGGTTTTAGGACTCATTCCTGCATCACTCTACACAGCCCTGCTGTTGCCAACCCTAATGGGCACAATATGAAACTTAAGGAGAGTTCTGAGTACACTCATGCCCCTTTTCAAGCACCACCCTAGCATCAAATTGATGTCACGTCTGTCACTCCTCTTTTGCCTCCCTGTTGCTATCATGCTGTCTAAAATCACACACCGCCGTTGTTTGGCTCTGTGAAAAAATGCAAAGGTGGCATAAAGAAGGGACTAATATAGTGCGGCATCTGAGTAAAAAGGGCTTCAGTCTGCACAGTAACGATCTTTGCAGTATTGAGTTTCCACCCACGCACCTACCTGACCAATCACAAGCAGCGCCGCTGATCGAGAGCACACCAATTGGCACACATAGCTGTCAATCAAGATGTCACACTCCCTATTTATAGCATCAAATAACTAGTTTAAAGCAAACTTATCAGAAAAATGAACACTGGAATATACATGAGCGTTGTAAGAAATGCAAATGATTATGCGGCGCACGTGATGACTTAAATTGTTTACACGACGGCATGTCATTTCTGTCTCACACACACACACACAGACACGTGCGTGCACACACACACACACACACAGACCAACCTCTCTCGCTCTGCCTCTGCCATTTTCCGCACGCTGTTTTTGAAATCTTCCACGATCACCTGCCCCTCGCATTATTCATAGTTCACCTACTTGACTGGCTCGTGGTGCAAATAGAGGAGAGAAGGGGAGGGGGCGGTATTGCACAGCTTCCGTAGAAGACAAAATAACATCTCCAGGCGTCCGTGACCAAAAATCATTTACCCTCGATTTCATTCATTTTTAAATCGTTTGACCTCAAAATTGTAATCGCGATCACCAGACGATTAATTGCACAGCCATATAAATGGGTCTTTGGGAAAAATCTATTTGACGTGCACTTTGAGTTTTTAGGTTTTTTTAGGGAATGACTGCTAAAGCTTTTCCGTAACAGATGCAGTTTCTTCCAACTCACACACTGGACTAGACCTTGGACTGTAACAATCATAAAGGCAAAAATCCCATCGGAATACCTAAAGTGACCCAAGGTGTTCTCAATAACAGCATATGTATCACCATAACTCAGAGGCATTCCTATCTTTCAGAAATACAGTGTGATGTCAAAATTCTCTGACCCTCCTTTGATGTGGATGGAAAGAGCAGCTACAAGTAAGTTTGGCACACAATTGCAGCTTTTATCAGTGTTAGTGTTGTATTAGCTTATCGTGATGTTATACTACAGGTCTTTTTGGGGTGAAGCGGTATGGAGTCCATATCAATGGTTACACTGTCAGTGACAGTGGGGAAGTCAGCATGTGGCTAGCACGACGCTCCCCTACAAAGCAGACATACCCTGGACTACTGGACAATGTGGTGAGTACAAACTGTAACTGACAATGTTTGGATAAACTGCACAAGTAGGTACAACAAACTGTGAATTAAAGGAGTAGTTCAACATTTTTAATTCAAAGCTCTTCCAATTCAGTTTCCCACAAATGAATCAAGAAGACTGATGTGATGTGATGTGTTGTATATTTGAAGGCAGCAGGTGGTCTGGCTGCTGGTGTTGGCATCAAACACACTCTGGTCAAAGAATGTCAGGAGGAGGCATGTATCCCAGCAGCCATTGCTGAGAAGGCTTATCCTGTATCCACAGTAAGGTGAGTTTAATATCACCACTCATTACAAAATAGAGGATCTTGGAGTGAAAGAAGAAGTTAGGATTACCTTTTTGGCGTGTGTGCCAGGTGAGCAACTTCATTGGAATGAACAGATACCATCTTGCCATCTGGTATCTAGTTATTATTAATATCTATGACAGGAGCATACATGCATGCACAGGCAAGGGATGTGTTACACATGCCTCGTAGTGGTCCCAAACTATTCCACTGATCTACAGGTGGCAGTAATGCAGTAGCTAAGGCAAGGAAGAAGCTGACTGCTGACAGGGAAAACAGATGTAAACAATGCAGGTTTTAAAATGTCCAAAAGAAATCCACTCTGTTCTATAAGGAAAGAAGTTCAACAGACCTGAAGGATACACACAATGCATTTTGGTGGGAAATGCTGAATGCAAACATAATTTTTGTTTGTTTACATGAAAACTCAACACTTTACAAAAGGACCACGGGGATTGGTGGTCAGGTGGAATGCTACATAGTTTTGGACAGAGGCTGGACTGGAGTTTGTCCTTCCAGTCCTATGAAGGACCTTTCTCATGGGCAGTTTTAGGGCTGGGCGATTAATTGATTTTATCAATTAATTTGAGTTCATAGCATAAGACTATGTCTAAAAATTAAAATCAATTTTCATATTAACTTGGGTAATTACAATAATTATGGCTCCACCTTGGCTCCTGTAGTTGATGGTAGCCTCCGACCCCCGTCATCCAAGGAAGTTTATTTCTCTTCCGACACCCACATAGGGTATCAACATGGGGGCTTGTGCTAGGAAGAAAGGAGGTGAGTTAATTCCCAAAAAAGGTTTGTCTCCTCAGTCATCTGGAACTGGTTTGGTTTTGCAGCGTCTGACCTCATGCAAAGCACTGTCCACTGTAAAGTCTGTCTTAAGTCTGCAGCAACTTAAGTATGGCAGTATGACTTTTTTTTGTTGTTGTTGTTTTTTAAGGTTTTACATTGGATTTTTACATCAATAAGATGGTTGTAACAATCAGTGTGTTATTCAAGCAAATTAAAAGAAAAAAATGCAAATTAAAAAATTAACAATACAGGCCGTAACACATTGAAAATATTGATGTTATACAACATGGCAAGGGGCAGAAAACCAATTTCCAATTTAGGAAAGTAAAGAATATCTGTAATCCAACGAAAATGAGAGGGAGGACTTTTGGCTTTCCAGTTAAGGAGTATTAAATGTCTTGCCAACAAGGTTACAAAGGCTTTAGTTTGTTTCTTAGCAGACAGAGAGGGTGAGCAGGAGACACCAAACAAAGCCGTGAACGGGTTTGGTTTAACTGTTTCTTTAACAATGTATGAGACAGTTTTAAAAACTTCTGTCCAGTAGTTATACAAAGCTGGACATAGCCAGAACATGTGTATGTGATTTGCTGGGGAATGCTGACAACGATAACATGCAGGAGACATCTTATTGAAAATTTTAGATAGTCTAGCATTGGTGTAGTGGGTGCCCTGTACAATTTTACATTGTATAAGTGCGTGTCTTGCACAAATAGGACTTAATGGACCTGGTGTAAAATGTCAGACCACAGTTCATCAGAAATTTCTTCTCCCAAGTCCTCCTCCCACAAGGTCTTGATGGGGTCCAATGTTTGCGGACGCATTTTAACAGCATTGACTCTTGCATCTAATGACAGATTTAGAAGTGACCAACAATCAAAATACTTCTGGGTTGTAGACAACAACGAGGTGAAATTATCTTTATACAGATATTTAAATTTAAGTGACCTTGATTCCCAGATAGGTGAAATTGTTGTGGCCAATTTTGAAGGGGAATTTATGTAGGGGAAATTGCTTAGCTCCGTCATTTATAGGAACTATCTCACTTTTGCTGAGGTTCAGTTTGTATCCAGAAATCTGATAGGGACTTAAAGGGCAATCTTGGCAAATGGATCAGTGCAGGGGAAAATAGTTCTAACAGATGCCTTGGGAGATGAATAAAGTATTTTAATCCAAGAGATGAAATTTTTACCTAGACCAAATTTCTAGAGAGAGTAGAATAGATAGTCCCACTCGACTCTGTCAGACGCTTTCTCTGCATCTAGAGAGATGAGCGCTTCCTGGGTGTTTAACATTGGAGGACTACAGATAGTGTCAAACACATGCCTAAGGTTGGTAAAAGAATGTCTATTACGGATAAACCCAGTCTGGTCATCTGATATTATAGATGGGAGGACGGATACAAGGAGTATAGCTAACAGTTTGGATAATAATTTAAAATCTACATTTAAGAGACTTAGAAGAAGTGAAAGAAAGAAAGAAGTGGGTCCTTGCCCTTCTTTAGTATAAGGAAAATATTTGCAAGCATAAGGGTTTGGGGGAGGCAACCAGAATTAAAAGATTCATTATACATGTCCAAAAGACAGACAGAGCCAGCTGATGCCTTTTTTTTTTTTTTTTCCCATAAAACTCTGATGGGAACCCATCAGGCCCAGGACACTTCCCGGTTTGTAAGGATGACACTGCAGTATTAAGCTCAGCAAAATTTATTGGTTTTTCCAGTTCCTCTCAAGCAAAAGATTCAAGGGAGGGAATGCTCAAATGATCAAAAAGGCGAGGCTGATGCATGGTCAGAAGAATACAAAGACATGTAAAACTGTTTGAATACATTATTAATCCCAAGAGTGTCTGTAGTTCTACCTGTGCCCTTCTGAATCTGAAGAATTTGATGAGATGAGATCATCTGATGTAACTGGTGTGCCAGCAGCTTACTAGCCTAATCACCATGTTTATAGAAGGAAGACCTTGTCTTTAATAGAAGCTCAGTGGTAAACTGTGATGTAAGCACATCATATTCTGACTGTAAAGATGCACGTGCCTTATATATTTCAGGAGACTGAGAAGTGGCATATAGAGCATCAAGTTGGGTAATACAACGAGCCAATGGCGCTGGTTTGTCTTTCCTGAGTTTTTTCTCATGACCAGTATATGAGATTATTTCCCATCTAATGTAGGCTTTAAGGATCTCACACAAAATGGAAGAGGAGACATCTCAGGTTTTATTAGCATGCAAGAAAAGTCAATCTGTCTAGAGATTTAACCAACAAAATCCTCATTGGAGAGCAAACTTGTGTTAAATCACTGAGGAGGATGAGAGTTAGTGGAACTTTGAAAAGAAATCTTTACAGTGACAGGTGCATGGTCAGAAACAAGTATTGCATCATAACTACAGTCAGAGACTGATGACAGTAGTCTATTGTCAACCAAAATGTAGTCAATCCGAGTGGAAGCACGATGAACACTTGAAAAAAAAAAAAAGAATATTCTTAATCAATCAAGACTTAATCAATTTGGCTGATTTTTGAGGGTGTACAGGCCTGGACAGGAAACTATGAGGCAGGTGGCTTAACAGTTCAGCCCCTCAGTTCAGAGTCTGCTCAAACAGTCAGCAGGGAGCATACAACAATAACATAACCTAAAAAAATAAAACTCCTTTGGGCTTAGCAAGTAAAAAATAGGCACTTACGTACTGAACTTAACAGAAGAGTCAGGGATATTCTATACAAATGACCCCAAAGCAGACATATTGGTCACTGAACTAACAAAAAGTTAGAGTGACAAAATGGGTTAACTTTCAGCCAAAACTATGGGGCTGTGGTAACCCCCTTTTTTATGTCTTCATTCACAAAGGCTAGTGCCAAATCAGGGTCCTCAAACCTGTGAAACTGTCCATTGGGGAGTGAGATGCGCAGCACAGTGGGGTAGAAGTAGCCTGAACTTCACATTTGGACATGACTGGAGCACTTTCTTCACCTTGATAAAACCAGCCCGTTTCTTCTCGACGGCAGGATTAAAGTCAGGGAAGATGGAGATCACCCTCCCTCCATTGGTCAGAGGAGAGAGTTCACTTGCCCGCCGAAGTATTAGGTTCCGAGTCTGGAACAAATTCACCCTGGCAATGAGCCGTCATGGTGGGTCCCGGGCATTGCTCGCAGTGGGTTTGCTGTCGAGCTTAAGCAGGTTCTGTAGAAGCTGTGCCATAAAATCTGTTGGTTGGGCTCCCTCCGACCTTTCTGGTATGCCCACAATCCGTATAATACTCCAGCGCGAGTGCACCTCAAGATCCTCACATTTCTTGGACAGAGAGTCAGCCAAAGTGGTCAGTTTGCAAACTTGAGCTTTGAGGTCGGCTAGTTGGCTGCTATGGCTGTTAGCCGTGTGTTTAAGGTCTGCAACAGTCTCCCCGAGAGCTCCCAGTTTGCTCTTGAGGGGTGAAATAGCCACTGTAATCTCTCTCATGACAGTTTCAGCAATGATGGAGTCAAGCTTGTTAACAATATCGGCGCACATTTCGTTCAACATCGACTTGATACTGGAGAGCAGGGCTTCATTAGCATGGGGCGACTTCTCACGAGAGTCAGGGAGGTCACGTCCAGGCGATGTCTGAGGCTTTCTGCGGCCTCCTTTGGCCAAGTCAGATTTTGCATGGCCAGACATTGTAACACAGTATAGATAAATGCAATTGTTGCTAACCAAATTTATCACTCAGAGTCGTTCAGAAAGCAGCTTTGCACGAATAAAATATATTTTAAAGGCACATTCCTCGGTAGAAGCCACCAAACACGTCCTACATGTTGCGCGGTCAGTAGCCGCGCTACTGATATGGTACCATTATACACAGTCCAAAAGCCCGGGTTCATCCACATGCTGAATACAGCATGGGATGCACAATACATTTTTTAAGAGGCACCTTAAATTTAAGATGGATAAGTCAGAGTTTACAATGAACCTAAATACAAATCCTAGTTGTCTGTTATTTGTGGTGTTTTGGTGACAAAGTTTTTGAGAACATAAATAGAGAGATGTTGAGTTTTTCAAATGATGATCAGAAAGTGTGTGCTCATAAACCTTTAAACTTGTCAAACACTGCTGGAGAAATGACAGTTTATGAGTAGAATTTATCTGTAGTTGTAGAAAAACCCTTTCTCTTTGATTTTAATTTCTGATACATGAATGAGCCTAACTGGATTAGTTTAAAGATAAAAAACACATAGACAACATAATAAATAAAATTGGCTAAAATGTCATGACTGAAACCAGGGCAAAACTATGAAGGATAAAAATGACGAAAATGAGACTAAAACTAATAAGCATTTTCATGTCAGGACTAAGACCAAATCTAAAATAGCTGCCAAAATAAACACTGATTTGATGAAAGTTATGTTTGCACTTTATTAATCCCAATAGGAAAATTAATCTTTGTAACATGCCACAGGGCAGCCCTGCTCATGCCAGAGGCAGCAAACAGGCTTGTGTTCTTTGTGGAAAAAAAAAAACAATATTACAAGCATCTCATGTATGATTTTTTTTCCTGTAATTTAATAGCATGCTACCTGACATGTTTAATTTGTTTCCAAAAGTGTTTTGTCTTCTTTATACATTTTGTTAACAGGAGGCACCTTTTATGTATTTTTTATAAGTGAGTTTGGTTATAGACAGGCTTGCAGCAACCCAAAACGGAAATGCTTTTGTTAACTTTTATTGTTAAAATAAAAGCAAACATTTCAAAGTAATTCCTTTGTCTTTTGTATTTTTTTTTTTATAAAGAAAAAAAATTGTAAATTGAGTGCAGTGTGACAAACAAAGGAAAAACTTGAATCAGAATATAAACATTACAAAAGAAAAGTAAAAGTCAAGCCTCATTAGATTCCATAACTAACTACTTCAATGTATTTTCTAGCTACACCTATGAGGATGAAGAGGGTGTGTTTGCAGAATGTCAGTTTGTCTTTGATTTGGAACTTCCTCTGGAGTTCAAGCCCAGAGTGGGTGATGGAGAGGTCCAAGATTTCTATCTCCTGCCCATAGATAAGGTTAGTATTGCTGACATATTCTAAATAGTAATCCTGTGAAATAGTAACAATATTGTAGGAGGTGTTACTGAAAGCACCAAGAGTTAGATACCTAAAATACTGGAGGGGTAATGTGATTGCTTGTTCTTGGTTTCAGGTAAAGGAACTGCTAGCCACTGATGACTTCAAACCTAACTCTGGCATGGTGGTCTTGGACTTCCTCATTCGACACTCGTTTATTGAGCCAGACACAGGTCTGTGGCTGTCTATAAAATGTCCACTGTTTAAAAAACATGGAAATTAAGTTGACAACTTTAGATCTCTTTTTTTAAGGAAGTATTTTGTTGATCTTATCATTTTCATTTCAGAGTCAAGCTATCAGGAATTTGTGGCAGGACTCCATCGGCCATTATAGAGTGAAGCTGCAGAATGGCACTGTCAGATGCCATGAAACAGTTACATTGTTGTTTACACTTATCCCCACAAATATTTTGTGTCTGTAGTTCTTGTTTGAAGAGAACATCCACCAAGACTCAGCTGAACCTGGAATCTGAAGGCAGGAAACATCAATGAGTTGATTGGTTCACATGATAACTGGTGAACTGAGGGCTAGATTTGGGACTGAGCTTTATCCAACAAAACTCTCCATAAAACTGAACATGAAGTTTTCCATTGCAGCTCACATATATTCTCTTCTCTCCTCTGGTATACTTTAGTTTCCCTTGCTCATTTTTGTTATTTGCATAGTAAGTAACATTTTGTTTGTTGTAAACGTCATTTTTAAAGCTTTTAGCTGATTATCATCAACATAATATAGTTTCCCTCATTAATTGCTGAATATAATACCAAACTTGAAGAAGTCAAACTTATTATATTGTCATTAGGGGAGAGTGGGGGTGATTTGAGCCGGCTGGAGAGTTAGCCACCCCATATTTCTAGGCAACCGTTGAAAGAAATGTTCACGTGACCACACATTTTAGTTGAATCAGCAATTTTACCCACCCTGTTAAGAGAGAGGCACACAGAATAACTAGTATGCATATTTAAATTCAAAAAACTGTTTTTTGTTGTTCAAAGTGATGTTGTTTTTTTCATTCAAGGATTCATGTTTTTTTGTGTGTGAATAATTACAGCCAAGTTTGAAATAATCTCATGTGTTAGTGCTTTAGGAAGCTACAATGTGAAGCTATACGGTTTGCATGATATTAGCTCTATTTTGCAGGATGATGCAAGTTTTTAAAATGTCGGGGAAGGGGTGATTTAAGCCAGTGGCTCAACCATTGTGATTATTATCAAAATGTTGTTTTACTCTAATTCTTCATTGCATTCTCAATGCTGAAATAATGTCATTTTAAATCATGTTAATTTTAGACCTAAAATCGTCATTCCATGTGTCTATAAATGGAAAACAGGCAGGGCGTCAGCTTCTCTTGTGGAAAAACTGGAGCTGGAGAAGGCTCATAATAAAGAGAAAATAAGAGGCTGAAAATAAGAGGCTGAAAAAAAGGAAGAAAAGGGCTGAAAATGAGAGGAAGAAAAATGCTCTGAAGGGGTCAAAACTAAGAAGAAATCTCTGGTCTGCAGTTGCACAGAAGAAAGTAAGATAAACCGCTAAGCAAAACCATTGACTATGATAGTTCAGAAAATGACCTCAGTAATGATGATGATGGTGATGATGGTGATGATGGTGGTGGTGGTGACAAGAATCTGACCACTCACAATTTGTCATTGTGAAGATTGCTGCTAAAAACAAATTCTACAGTAACATTGGATTGGTGCAGAAGTTTGAGGGTACTGACATCAGTTCAAAGTTTCTGAAGGCGTGGGGATACTGCAGATGGAGAACCCACCTTCACATTCAAAGTGAATAATGAAGGACTCATCCCGAGAGCTGATCTGCTGAAGAAACGACTGAAACTGCAAAAACTTGGTGGCACAGCCAGAAGGGAGCAGATGTTCCTTTTCCCCTGTAGAATGTGCAAGTGGGATGTTGAGTAGCAGTCCAGTTCTGTGAGAATTGCAGGAATCTGTCCTTCATTTTGAACTTGTTTTAAAAAAAATTGGTTTTGTTGAAGAAAACTGGCCTTTGAAGTTGAACTATCTTTATGTAAAAACTTTAAGAGCCAAGAGACCACTTTTTTTGGGAAGTCATTCTGGTTTAGTTTAGATCCAAAGTGAATATTCCCAGAGATGCTCAGCATCCTGAAATATATGTGCATATAGTACATCAAACCTCTGCACCAATCCAATGTTAGTTGGAGTCATGACTGTCACGTCCTCACTTACAAGTTGCCTCTAGTAAAAACTGGCTAAACTCACCCCGCTCCCCCCTATTCTAATATCTGTGAACATATATTTGCACATGTATGCAGAATCTGTAGGCATCAGGACAAGGTTTTGGTTCCTGAAGCCTTCTTTTTTTGTTTGTAGTCTGAGTAGCAACAACCAATCATGTTTGAGCAGCAGGTGTGTGGAGAATAGAATAGAAAGAACTGTCCAGCAGCTCATAAAAGATAAAAACAAAATAAAATACATTAAAATAAGTGCATAAATAGAGATTAAATTAAAATAAAATTATTCCATGGAATCCATTCCACAGTAGAGTCTAGTTGTGGTTAATGAGTGAGGGAGGAAGGGAGGGACGAACGGACGGACCGGACAGGACGGGCTAAACAGATTTGGGTGGTTTTTAATTGTAGAGATTTCAAAGTCTTTACAAGGTGCAGGAGTATATGTCAGTCAGACAGTTATGGTGTGATGGAGATGATCATAGCATGACCGTTAATATATAATCCTACAATAAATCCGACACTCAGCATAGCCCAATTAAAAGGAAAAGGGTTTACACATACCTGAAGAATCTCAATGCAGATGTTCTTACAAGAGACACACATAACAAACACAAGAAACTTAAGAGAGAGTGGGTTGGACAAGTGTTTGCCTCTTCCTTTAATACCAAAGCAAGAGGAACTGCAATCCTCATAAATAGGAACACTCCCTTTATTGTTACTAAAGAGACTGTTGACCCCATGGGCAGGTTTGTGTTTGTCCAGGGGCATATTTACTCTAAATGTTGGTCCTAGTTTTGATGACCCTGTGTTTATTCAAAATATTTTCCTCCATATAGCACAAGCAACTGGAGTGATTCTAATTGGTGGGGATTTCAGTCTTTGTCTGGACACAGTCCTTGATAGATCCTCTGATAAGCCACTTTCTCTTATCAAGGCAGCTAAATTAACAATTTCTTTTATGAGGGGCATTAACCTGACAGATGTTTGGAGGTGGTTACACCCAGGAGACAGAGATTATTGTTTTTACTGACATCCTCATGGAACCCGCACACACATTGATAACTTTTTGCTATCCACCCAGCTATGCCATAGTGTTGAATGCTCAAGACCTTGCTCACTTACTTAGTGACCACTCCCCCTTGGTTTTGTCCATTTCCATGCCTAATAAGGTAAAAACAGCCTATAGATGGAGGCTTACCCTACCCTCCTCAAGCAACCAGATTTTTGCACCTTTATCAGAGAACAGATTACATTTTTTACACTAACAAATCAAGACTCTGCTCCTAATAGTTTTATTTTTTGGGACATGCTCAAAGCCTATTTAAGGGGGCAAATTATCTCCTACACAAAAGCATTGAAAAAGAAACATCGTGCTGAGCTTGATACCCTGGAGTCTGAAATTCTAGCACTTGAAAAAGCACATCAGATAATACCTAGTAAAGACTTGTATAGAACTCTGGTAAACAAAAATACTCTAATAACTATAATAGCCTGAATACATACCAAACCAAGAAATCCATCATAACGTCTAGACAAAGATACTATGAACTCGGATAAAACACTATTAAAGTGCTGGCCTGGCAGAAACAGAAGAAAGTGAGAGAGCAGTCAATGGAATTGAAGTAACCACTGGTAGAATCTCTAACAACCCCATCAAAATTACAGATGCTTTTAAGAAATATTATAGTGACTTGTATACTGCTCAATCAAATGGGGACTTTTCAACAACAGATTATTTTCTTTCCGCACTTAATCTCCCATCTTTATCTGATGAAGACAGAGAGTTTATGAGTAAATCATTTTCAATATCTGAATTAACTGAAGCTATTAAATTGTTGCCTTCAAATAAATCTCCTGGGGAAGATGGTTTTCCCACTGAGGTTTATAAGGTATTTAAAGACCTCCTGACACCATTGTCAATGGAAGTCCTTGAACTAGCTAGGTAGGAAAAATGATTACCCAAATCATTCTCTGTGGCCATTATATCAGTTACTCACAAAACAGGAAAAGATCCAGTAAAGCGCGCCTCCCATAGGCCAATTTCCCTTTTAGATACTGATTATAAGATAGTAACCAAAATGATTTCCAAGAGATTGGAGACACTTATTCCCTGTGTTGTCAATTCTGACCAAACTGGTTTTATAATTAATAGACATACTTCTGATAACTTTAGACGCTTTTTAATATAATCCACTTTGCCCAGAAAAACAACCTACCCAGTGTTGCACTCTCCCTTGATGCCAAAAAGGCTTTCGACTGGCTAGAATGGCCTTATTTCTTACAAGTTTTTGAAAAATTTGGCTTCGATGATCAATTTGTAGATTTAATAAAATCATTGTATAGGGCCCCTAAAACTAGGATTGCAGTCAATGGGATTACTTAAGACTATTTCCCTATCTTCTGGGGCAACGGGCAGGGTTGCCCAGTCCTGCTCTCTTTGTACTCGCCATGGACTCACTGGCTGAAGCTATCAGAGTAGACTCTTAAATATGTGGTTTTGAAATTGGAAACAAAAAGTAGAGAATGACATGACTCAGTGGATGAACCTCCCTTTTACTTTACCAGGTGGAATTAATGTTATCAAAAAAAAAAAAAAAATTTTTTTATAAAATTTAAAAAAAAAAAACAAAAAAAAAAAAATTATCAAGATGAATGTCTTGCCTAAATGTTCATGTTTCAATCCCTTCCAATTCATGTTCCCTCTGCATTTTTTTCTTCACTGGACAAGCTGACCAGACACTTTATTTGGCGAAGTAAATCCCCAAGGCCCACTTTAATAAATAAACTTACCCTACATTATGCAAAAGGAGGGTTAAAACTTTTTGGCTCAGCAGTTTGAGGGGATCCCTCACTCTTGTGGCTGAATATTGAAAGGCTGGAAATGAACAAGCTCAATCTGTTCGATATTTTATATAAATGGGATGGAAAGTCAATCAGAAATACTACCCGTAATCCTTACATTATTCACTCAGTCCAAACTTTTAAAATACACAAGATGTTTGGGTCAAGTTTTCTCCCTTTCCCTTGTGGGAAAATAGGCTTATGCCTATCTTGTACCAGAACGAAATCTTTAATTCTTGGCCTAAAAAGGGTACCACTTCCTTAAAACATTGTTATATGGATGGAATATTTATGTCTTAAAATACTATCCAACATGTCACCCACTGAACTTCTTTTTCATGATGGTCAACCAATGGTTACAACCATCTCCAAGATTTATGAAATCCTGTTACCTTTTATCTCAATTTATGAACTGGAAAGATCTAGACTTAGGTGGGAGAGGGATTTAGATATAGAGATTGATCCTGCACTGTGGAGAGACCTATGTATCAACGAGGTTACTTGTACACTAAACTCAAGATATAGATTATTTCAGTTCAGTTTTCTTCATCACATTTCTCTGACCCCTTCCAAGCTTCATGGCTTCAACCCCAATTCTCACCCCTTTGCTTTAGGTGTGGCCTAGCTGAGGGCACTCTCCTTCATTCCACCTGGCAGTGTAGTAAACTACAAGGCTTTTGGCAGGGGATCTATGATGCCCTATCCACAATCCATGGAGTCACTTTCCCAATGGATCCGGAAGTATGCCTTTTGGGCAACCTCTTAGATTCTAATATCAGACATAGCCATTCCATTAAGCTTACAGAAATTCCATTGGCTACTGCCAAACTGTAGGTTGAAGTCAGATCTCCCATTACCTGTTGGATTGTGGCTCTCAGAAGTGAACAGTTGCATACCTCTAGAGATAATAACTTACTCACTAAAGAATAAGATACACCTTAGGAGCTTCTAAACCCTTTAAAGGCAATGCGCCTTAAAGTAGTATTTTTTGTTCTGTTTTATGTTTGTCTATTGTATGATGTTAGCTCAACTATATTCATAGGTAGGGTAAAACGTATTTCTGTTTATGAACTTTATCATGACGTTACTGAGTTGGAGAGTAATCATTTAGTATGACAGCGAATCTAAGAGAAGTTATATCCGGGCCATCGCCTGAATCAATGAATAAAATCCAATGCATTACTTGGAATGTGCATGGTTTACATAATGGGGTAAAAAAACACAAGGTTTTGGCTCATTTAAAGGGTCTTTCCACAGATGTAGCGTTTCTTCAAGAACTTCATTTTAAAAAGGGGGAATTCGAGTATCTAAAGAGAGACTGGGTAGGGGAGGCTTATGATGCCACCTACTGCAGCAACAGCAGGGGGGTGGGCATTCTGATTCACAAAAGGATACCTTTTTCCCTAACAGCAGCCCATAAAGACCAAGAAGGCCGATTTCTGGTGTTGGTTTGTAATTTATATGGTGAGAGGTTCACATTAATTTCATTATATATACCTCCAGGAGCAAATTTAATTTTTCTGGATAAAATTCAAAATATCCTAGATACCTATGAGACAGGGAGTATAATTGTGGGAGGCGACTTCAATAATACTTTTGATAAGCTTGACCGACAGAGTCATAAAAAGGGGGGCGTCAGAGACCCTCCAAAAAAATTGAAAGACTTTTTATTGACAAATAGATTGGAAGATACATGGAGAATATTATTTCCAACAACAAAGGATTACACATACTATTCCAAGTGTAAAAACAGTTATTCAAGGATTGATTATATCTTTATCTCAAAAGCGGCTTTAGAAAATGTATTGAGTTCAAAGATTTATGAAATTGTTATCTCAGACCATTCCCCTGTATCCTGTCTAATTGTGCCGACGGAAAATAAAAAGAGTAATCGCATATGGAGAATGAATAGAGCACATTTATTTGATGCAGAGTTTGTGAAATATGTTAATGAAAAAATTGATAGCTTTATTAACACAAATGTAAATAATGGACAACAGGATACACCATCCCCTGATATAATTTGGGATACTTTTAAAGCCTACATGAGAGGAATGATAATTTCATTTTCGTCAAAGAAGAAAAATGATTTAGATTCCCAAATTAAAGATAAAGAAAGAGAAATTAAGACATTGGAATCATGTCATAAAAAGTCTTTAGAACTGGGGGACAAATTGGCCAAAGCAAAACAAGAGTATGAACTTTTACTTTCAAAAAGAGCCAACAACTATAGATTTAATTCAAATAAAGCATTTTATTTAATGGCAAATAAATCTGGTAAACATTTAGCATCACTTGTAAAGAGAATACAGTCTAGACCAACAATAATTCTCAGGGACAATGAGTCAGATGCCCTCATTAGAAATTATAAACTTATCAATAGTACTTTTAAATCGTTTTATGAAATGTTGTACAAATCCGAACAAGGCAATTTAAGTGATCCAAGTTCCTTCTTAGATAGAATCCATTTAAAACAACTCTCAGAGGATAAAAGGGGAATTTTAAGTTCAGAGATTACCGGAGCTGAAATATTACAAACAATTAAAACATTTTCACTAAAAAAAGCACCAGGCATGGATGGTTTTCCAATTGAATTTTATTCGACATTTTGGAGTAAACTGGCTCCAATATTCATTCAAATGACCAGACATATGTCAGAAAACCAGGTATTGCCCAAATCTATGTATCAGGCAATTATCTCAGTTATACTGAAACCAGGAAAATCTGGGGAATCACCCGCTGATTACAGACCTATTAGTTTAATCAACTGTGATAATAAGATATTAACTAAACTCATGAGCAATAGACTTTCAAAGATCCTACCAGACTTGATACATAAAAACCAAACAGGTTTTATTAAAAACAGGCGTCTGCAGACAAATACAAGAACTTGTTTTGGTATCATTCAGCATGTTAAAAAACACAATTTAAATTTGACTGTTATGGCGGTTGACGCTGAAAAAGCGTTTGACCGCCTCGAGTGGCCTTTTCTTTTTAAAGTCTTGGAAAAATTTAATTTCCCAGGGGAATTCCTCAATTTTGTGAGACTTGTGTATAAATTCCCTAAAGCTAGAATTTTTACCAACAGTGTTCTTTCAGAGGAATTTACTTTGGAGAGGGGTACAAGACAAGGTTGTCCTCTGTCCCCACTTCTCTTTGCTTTAGCAATGGAACCTCTGGCAGAGAGAATTAGACAAGATCAGCAAATCACTGGTATCACTATAGGAGAAGAACAATACAAACTGAATTTATTTGCTGATGATCTTTTGATGTACTTAAATAATTTCGATGAATCTATTCAACCTTTGCTTACAATATTTAATGAATATTCAATGGTGTCAGGCTATAAGATTAATTTAGGAAAAACAGAAGTAATGGCAGTAGGAAAATCCAAAAATACAGTAAATACGCTACGACAGGCATTTAAATGGACTTCTAAAATTAAGTATTTGGGATGTAATATTAATATTAGTAAGAAACAGATATACAACGATAATTATATTCCACTACTTAACAGCATGCAATCCGAAATGAATAAATGGTCAAATCTTCCGTTAAATATCACTGGAAGAATACATTTATTTAAAATGATGTGGCTTCCAAAATTTCTTTTTCTTTTTTCTACAGTTCCTGTAGCCCCACCAAAAATTTTCTTCAAAAAAGTATATTCCATTATTTCAGAATTCATCTGGGAAAAGAAAACTCCAAGAATAAAAAGAAAAGTTTTACATATATCAAAAAGTATGGGAGGATTTAATCTTCCAGATTTAGAACTGTATTACCTTGCAAATCAAGCATTATACCTACACCATATTGTTAAACATACAGATGATGAACAATGGATCCAGGTTGAAAATGCTCAGGTCTGTCCTCAAAACCTGTTTTCCTATTTGTTTTCCAAAACTGAAAAAAATACCTCTGCCAATTTTATGGTTAGAAATTTAGCAGCATCATGGAGAAAGATGAAGAGTCTTTTAAGGGAATCTATAACACTGCCGAAGCAAACTTTATTGTGGAATAACCCTTGGATAACTCTCCAGAATAAGGTGTTAAATTGGTCCACATGGCGGGAAAGAGGTATAGAAACAGTTGAAAATTTAATGAACGGTAATAAATTTATTTCCTGGACTGACTTTAAAAGCAGATATGATCAATCTAATGGGGAATTTTTCAGGAACATGCAGCTGAGGAGCTTATTCCAAAGTTTTGATTTAGAATTTTCAGGACAATATAGTGAACTAGAAAAACTTATATTCAATTCTGAAACATGTCACAGATTGACAGGCAAAGTCTATAAAATTTTGCAGAAGTCATATTTGGTTGATAATTTGTTGAAATCTAGAACTTGTTTATGGAACCAGGATTTAGGAAGGGAGGATATAAATTCCAAGTGGGAACAATGTTGGAATATAACAAGAGATATTACAGTCAATGAAAATTTACGTTTGATTCAGTATAAAATAATGTATAGAATATATTGTACCAGGGATAAAATGCATAAGTATGATGGAAAGGTTTCAAATAACTGCTTAAAGTGTGGAACCCCAGACTCTCTGGTTCATGCGTTCTGGGAATGTTATAAAGTTCAGAAGATTTGGTTGGAAATAGAGAATTGGCTATCTGAGGCTCTTGGTACGAAGCTTCATTTCCATCCATCGCTTTGTATTTTGCAAGATGTTTCAAATAATAATATGCATTTTCCACAAAAATGGATCATTCTTTTCTCATCTTTGATATTAAAGAAACTTATTCTACAACATTGGAAATTTACATATCCTCCCTCTCTTAGTCACTGGAAAAATGAACTGTCTTTTTATTTGAACATGGAAAAGCTTATAGCCACTGAAAAAAATAAAGTGATTCAATTTGAAAACATATGGGGAAAAGTATTACAAGTGTTGAGTTCATAAAGTTGTATGTTTAACAAATGTGTTTAACTAATATAGTATCCTGGTTCCTTCCACGGTTTGGGTATGATTGATCTGTGCTGATATTATATTTAATTTATTCAGTAGGATAAATAAATAGCATGGCTTAAAACAAGGGACATCTATTAAACTGTTTAACATGAGTAAATTTAATTCGCTGGATGATAGAGATTAATGTAATGATGAAGGACATGAAATTAGGAGGTTGAGCTTGTTTGTTTTCGCTGTGGGTCTGTTATAAATTTGTGTTGTGTTTTTTATTTATTTTTTTTGTGTAATTGTTTTGTTTGGTTTGGTTTGTGTCTGGGTTTTTGTTTGTTCTTTCGTTTGTTTGTTTTCTCGTTTCGGATGTTTTTATTATAATCGTGTATCGTGTATCAACCGTGAAATTTTTGTTGTTTGAGAAATGAAAATAAAATAATTATATAAAAAAAAAAAGAATAAGATACACCCTTTCTATAAAATATGCCAACCTTTTATTAATTATATGGAAAATATCCAATCCCACATAACTGGATGACTGTCTGCATGTTCTGTCTATTTTCACCACACTTGTATTATAAGAGACCATGCAGTTATGGACAAGACCACCATATCTCTCAACCCCCCCCCACCTCCCACCCATTTTTGTAGTGTAATATTTAATTTTATTAGTTACATTTTTATTTGTATGGTTGGTGTCAATTTATTCTATTGTCTGTTCATTTATTTTTGACGCTTTTGTAATGTAAAGTTGGTGTTTGTGTATTGTCAATTTGTGATTGTGTGCTTTGTATATTTTTAAAAGTTAAAATAAAATATACAAAAAAAGAGACTGATGTGAACTACAGTTTTTGAAATTGGGCCAGTATTAAGGGAGCAGGCAGCAGCTGTAGGCATAAGGTCAAAGCACCCACAGGTGCACCATCGTCTCCCAGCTTCATGGCCTGCAGCAGCTGGTTCAGCTGTGGTAGCCACAGACCATTTCCCTCTCTGCATCCTTTCTGGTTGATTCTTGGCTAGTTTTGCATTTTTCCAATGCCCTCACCACTAGTGGTATCACGAGGCAGTATCTGCAGTCCACAGAAGTTGCTCAGGTAGTGCAGCTACTCCAGGATGGCACATCCATATGTGCAGTGGCCAGAAGGTTTGCTGTGTCTCCCAACACAGTGTCAAGAGCATGGAAGAGATATCAGGAAACAGGCCAGTACACCAGGGGAGGTGGAGGGGGCCGAAGGAGGGCAACAACCCAGCAGCAGGACCACTATCTGCTTCTTTGTGCAAGGAGGAACAGGAGGAGCACTGCCAGAGCCCTCCAAAATGACCTCCAGCAGGCCACTCACGTGCATGTTTCTGCCCAACTGTCAGAAACAAACTGCATGAGGGCCCGACGTCCACAAGTGGGGCCTGTGCTCACACCCCGGCACCGTACAGCCCGACTGACATTTGCAAGAGTACACCAAAATTGGCAGATTCGCCACTGGCACCCTGTTCTCTTCGCAGATGAGAGCAGATTCACACTGAGCACACGTGTCAGACGTGACAGAGTCTGGAGACACAATGGAGAACCTTCTGCTGCCTGCAACATCCTCCAGCATGACCGGTTTGGTAGTGGGTCAGTGATGGTCTGGAGAGGCATATCCTTGGAGGGCCGCACAGACCTCCAAGTGCTAGCCAGAGGTACCCTGACTGCTGTTAGGTACCGGGATGAGATCCTCAGACCCATTGTCAGACCATATGCTGGTGCAGTGGGCCCTGGGTTCCTTCTGATGCATGACAATGCCTAGCATCATGTGGCTGGAGTGTGTTAGCAGTTCCTGATGACGAAGGCATTGATGCTATTGACTGGCCCGCTCTTTCCCCAGACCTGAATCTAATCGAGCACCTTTGGAACATCATGTATCGTGGCATCCACTGCCGCCACATCGCACCACAGACTGTCCAGGAGCTGACTGATGCCCTGATCCAGGTCTGGGAGGAGATCCCCCAGGAGACCATCCGTCGTCTCATCAGGAGCATGCCCAGACGTTATAGGGAATGTATACAGGCACGTGGAGGCCATACACACTACTGAGCCACATTATGAGTTGTCCTAAGGAAATTCAAAGAAGTTGGATCAGCCTGTGATCTGACGTTTCCACTTTGGTTTTGGGTATGATTCTGAATCCAGTTCTAAATGAGTTAATGATTTTGGTTTCCATGGATTGTTCTTACATTATTTTGTTCTCAATGAATTACACTATGTAATCAATAAAGATTTTCATCTGTAATATTTCTTTTATCAAGATCTGGGATGTGTGATTTAAGTGTTCCCTTTATTTTTTTGAGCAGTGTAATAACAATCTGAGTTGCTCTGTGGTAAAAAAATAACCACTTTGAATGGACATACAGTGACAGTGTTCAGTTTCCCCATGTGCTTCCATTACAGCCCATCGGGCCCATCTGGCTACCCACTCCCTCAGTGTTAGACCATCTTCAAAAATTGTTGTTCACATCAGTCTCTTTGACCAACTTACACAGGAAAATAGGGTGTGGGCTGAAAAATACCTAAATTATGCTCTGTTTGAGCTGCGATGTTACAATCTTGTGGATAAGGGAGTACAGTCCCTCTTTTGCTTTACAATAAGACTCTCATCTAATTCTAAGTCCCACTGATGACATTGTTGGTCAGGGAGATCTAATAGAAAGGACTGAAAGGTAAGAGGTGTGGTTTCCCATCTCCTTATCTCCTCCTCAATAATTTGATGTAAGAGGGCAGAAGTTAATGGAGAAATTATTGTTAGTTTTTGGAACATTTAGTTTGTAATTGGAGAGAGAACCATATTGTTTTATTCGTAAGAATAACTGTAAAAGGAGATGTTCAGTGATTGGGCTAGTGTACTAATATGTTGATGTCCTAAAGATGTGTGTGTGTGTGCTACTTTTTATTCAACACTGGAATTATATAACCTTTGGTTTAGCACCACAAACAAATACTAGGAAGGTGCATCCTCTTAAAGAGCTAATTGTACAAATATATTTTCAGTATGTTCTCCTCCCTTCATATCCATCCCTTTTAATATTTTTGTTTTGAGTAAAAATTGCAAACACAAGAGGTCTAATAGAATAGTTCTGTCTTTGTTCCTTGTGCTAACACAAAGGGTTGGACACTGCACCATTTATCTTAATTCTTGCACCTGGTTTGTCATTAACAGCTTGTGTATCTTTAATAATAGTAGTATGAAAGCCACATGTATCCAGAAGTCTATACTCGTATATCATTTAAAAATATGCAGTCTGATTGCTTAAGTGGGCATGATTCATATTTGGGCACACCCAGCTAATGCTGTAGTAAGTGTTTTATGTGAAACTTTGCTGAGAAAATCTGCTCTGAACCAGGATATTAGCATTCATGGTTATAATGTATAAAGACCTGACCAGCCCAAAAGGGGTGGGGGTATTGTAGTCTTCATCAAAAATAAGTTTGATGTCAATGTGCTTCTCTACATCACTGAGGTAGTAATTTGAATTTTTAGCTCTGGAACTTGAGGTCTCTGAAATGCTCCATATTACTGTTGTTGGTTGCTATAGGACACCTTCAGCAGTCAGTAGTGCTTGACTCCATATTTCAGCCTCTGTCGGGGTTGAATTTTGATGAAATTGTCATTGGTTTAGTTACACAGTGTGACTTTATAAAGACTGACCCACCTGTGAGTGGTAGACTACAGCATGATTTATAACAGTAACAGAAATCGTGTTAAGACACAAAGCATGCAAGCAGTGACACCAGCGACAGAATGTGTTCATTCTCAGTTACTGTTTATTTCCTTTAGAATACATAAAAAACAAAAAAAACAAAGAAGTGTGAGGAAACCATTGTGTACAAAAACAAAATTCCTCTTACAAATCACCAATTGTTTAGGAGTTGCTTTCATTTTGCATTTCATAATTTGACATTTCAAAAGGTCAGTGTGTATACCACACTGACCTTTTGTTTTAAGCTGTGTGCAAATAATACAACATAAGCCAGTAGAATATCACAGTTAAAATAACATACAACAGAATACGAAGCGAAAAAAAGAATAGTTGTAGACATAAGTGAGCTGGCATAGTAGAAACAAAACACACTTCCAATAGTATCAACCTGACATACAGGTACACCAGACACTTCCAAATAAAAGCTGGGATTTAAATAATGGGTGTGCCCAATAACAGCTGAACAACAAATAATGGCTGGGTTAAAAACACAGAGGGTGGAATTATCATACTATCAAGTGTCACATTCTAAAATTCTGTATAATGTTAATTTCCACAGCACTCATCCCATCAGTACCAAAGTCATGTCATACTCACTAAAATATTTCACTTCTCCAACAGAAATACTGTTTTCATTCACTAATCACTTCCATGTTGCATTTTTTTTTAATTGCTGGGAAAGTACTGTCAGTGAAATGCTGCACTTCTGTAAATGTCAATTAAAAGTCTGCTGGTAACAAGAGGAAATCCTATGACCTGCTGGAAGTATTTTAATGTAAATCTGTACATAAAGTGTTGCGTTTCATTGATGGTAACTTAAAAGCAGAAAAAAAAAATCACAGCAAAATTTAAGTGAAAATAGTAAATACCATGAAACTACAATTAAACACCCAGTCCCTTCTACGAGCCTGGTGTGGCTACACGTTTAAAAATAAAGGCCTGTCTCAATTAGATGCTTGGTCTGGTTGCCAAGCAGTTCATTTTTACAGAAGTTCTTGGATGTATAAGACAGGTTGTTGGCTACCCACTTGGGGTAATGTTAGTTGGCTGCTTCAATCGCACATACAGATATAACCATGAGCACCAAAGAAGACCCCAATTCCTTTAGATTTACCGCATGTTAAACAGAGACTAAAAAAAAAAGGTGACTACCTGCCTCTGAAGCTGCCATGAAGTCAGAATATGTGTCCGTTCCTCGATTACCTGGCAAGTTATTCATATTCCTTTAGTTGGTTCGGCTTCACCGAGCAAAATAATCATAAGTGTTTTTCATAAAAATGAATGATTGTTTTCACAAGAAAAAGTGGTATTGTGTCAGTTACCGGGTGCTGAGAAACAATCGTCAAAACTCTTTCTCTCTAATGCACTGTCTCTTCAGAGTTAGATCAAATGAATGCTTTATAATTAACATGTTATTCTTTATACAATTTTTTATATTATATTTATATTTTTTATGATTTTTATACAAGTAATATTCACACTGGTTTAAATTAACGATTTGATTATATTTCCCATCATTGCTTAGCAACAGTTTCGTATAAAAGGAATTAAAGGCCTGTCCCAATGAGACGCCTGTCACAAATATAGGCCTGTTGAGTTCAGTAATTTAAGCAAATGATAGCCCGGGCTATTAATTGAATTTTTACGGTAAGTGTAGAGAGAATTTCTGTTAAAAAGAGAAACTCTGACATGACTGTAGTGACTGAAATAGTGCTGTAGAAATGTAAAGTATCCTGAATTAATTGAGACAACAGAGAAACATGGAGGAAATGTTGACTTTGCATCAACAGCAAATTAAAACAGGAGCAGATCAGAAAACACAGAGGCTTCTGATGAAAAATACTTAAACAGGAAACCATAAATAAGGCTTGTCTCTAATATAACCCTGTTTTACATAAACATCTGCTTCTCTCTGTAGTTGAGGCTGGTTACTATTTGAAAATTTGCAGTTGAGGTCTACAGCAGTGGTTCCCAAGTGGTGGGTCGCAGGCCCATTCTGAACGGACCACAAGTGACTCACGAACATGTCAGCTTTGTGAAAAAAACACATTTTCTAAGTACAGTTAATTTCCAGCACTGACCTTTTTTCTTCAACACAGCAAACTAGCTGGATGACATGGCCAAACGCAAGTAACAGTATGACACTGAATGTATTTAAGTGTGTGGACCTTGGACAAATGAATAAGGAGAAATCTGGATCCTGTGGCTGTACCAGTTGGGAACCACTGGTATAGAGGACAATACAATTTTGTTAACCCTTAAATACCCAACTGTATACAGTGACATCCACATCAGTTCAGTCATAAGGTTTTCTGATTTGAAAGCTAAGATAAGCTCAACTTAATTTTTTAAATCATTGCATTCATCATAAAACACTCAAATAAGTTGGTCTCATTACCATTGTGTATTTATGCTCGAATGCCATCATTCAAACTCAGGTTTTTAAATGGATGGAATTTGTATCAAATACTACAGGTTCATAAAACAGAAACACTAGACCATATAAAGTTAGGCTGGTCTATGTTTCTACAGGGAAATAAAGGAGAAAGAAAGACAAGCAGAGTCACACTGCAGGCCATGGAAGTCGTCCAACAGTTAGTTAGGCAGGCACGCATCTGGGGGTGCACTGACACACCTGATCTCTTCTGGAGCTGCTCTCAACTATAAACCATAGAGCTATGGTTTAGAACAGAGGAGACAATCATACTCCATTCAGTGAACTGGAAACTCTACATACCCTCCCACACTTTGAAAAGTACGCATCTCTTCACATTCTCATAATATTTTTATGAATCCTAAACACAAGATTACAGTATTTTTATTTGAAAGCTAAAAGCTATAACCTTGTACTTAAATGTATATAGTCCCTTTTTCCAATGCATTTGACCTTCCTTTTTTCCCCTTTAGCTTGGTTCTCTCTCATCCCTATAACGCCCCATTTCATTGTGCCCACCTTGGTGACAAAGCAGGCACAGAGGAGGGATGATTATTTGGCCTGGTTTGTTTCCCCCTCCCAATACTGTGTGAGCTGACACTCTATAGCAGAAGGCAGCCGCTCTTCTTGCCTCGCCTCCTGGCCTGCAGTGCCGCCCTGGTGGCCATCTCAAACACCTCCCTCACACCATCCTTCGTCTTGGCTGAGCACTCCAAGTAACCAAAGGCATTGATCCGGTTAGCCATGTCCCTCGCCTCGTCTGACTTCACTGGTTCCTGTGTGGATACACCAAAATCATCAACTAATAGAAAACATCATTTTAAAATATAGACAAAACATTTGAAAACATTTAACAGCACTTATAAGACACTGTATGTTCAGTCTTTCAATGGTCAAAATGTGGAATCCCTTTATTGTATGACTTCTGTTCTATGTTGATAATAATTTTGCCTCTTCTGAGCAGTTAGTACATGCATATAATATTCTTTGAACCTGTTTCTACAGGTATCTTTAGCTCAGAAACTCAGCAATGTCAAACAGGCCCTAAGTGTCATTTTTAGTAGCTTAATAAACACAATTTAACAGCATTGGGATTACTTTTAGATACTTGAGCAATACGGTTGCAGTGATATACCAGTTTCAAGGTATACCGTCAGGGCTCGACAGTGCGAGTGTTTCACTCGCATTTGCGACTAAAAATAGGTGTGTGCGAACTGTAAAAAATATTTAAGGGCACATGTGCACATTAAAAAACAGCCGAAGCAGCCTATATTTTTGTCAATAAAAAATATGATAATCTAACCGCAAATGTTGGAGGAACTCCAGCCGCCTTCCCTCTTCCCTCTTCCCCGCGTGACACGGTTAAGGCCTCTACACATGATCAGCTGTAAAACTGCTTTGCGCTGGCTGTCCCATCGTTTGTCTATGGAGAGGGCGGCAACGTCTGACAAAGCAGCACCGCTACCCCTGGCATCGCGCACCGCTCGGATTTTCCGCCCGAGCGCTGCGCTCAGAGTTGAAATTATTTGAACTTTGACCGCGCCATTGCACCGCACCTGGCGGTGAGCGAAGCGCGTTATCATCATGTGAAGGCCGCTTTAGGGACCATTCACCACGGTACCGCTGCTGGGCAGGGTGGAAATAAAGCCCTTTTCACACAGAGCGCACAAAGCGCAGACCTCCGCCGACAAATCCATTCATTGTGTATGTGCTATCGCGGCGCAAGGTCAAGGTCAAGGTCAAATTTATTTATATAGCACATTTAAAACAACCGATGTTTGCCAAAGTGCTGTACAATCTAGAAAGCACCGCTCTGCCGTCAAACTGAGCGGCGCGCGAGAGGGCACATGCCGCGGCGTCTGTGCGCCGCCAGCCTGCGCTCGAATTGAAAATTTTTTAATTTCACCGCAACCCGCTGTGACAACACCTCAGCGCGTCCAATAGCAGAGAAGAGCCTGAAGTAGACCCGGAAGCAGTCACCATGGAGCTGTAGCTCCTGAACGAGCCTGTACTCCCCCAAATCCTGTCTTACGCGCCTTGCTCTCCGCTTGCTCTGCGCCCTACACTGCGGTGGGCGCTGCAAAAATCGCGCTCTGTCCTGCAGAGTTTCAGAGGACCTGAAGAATGTTTTAGGATAGTAATAACATTATATAAGATAATCATATTACAAAGATAATATATATAAGATAATAACATTAAAGACAAAATTAAAGTGCAATACTTTTTCAAAACTTGATGATTTTACCTTTCTGTACATTTTGTATACAAATTCATTAAATAATTTTGCTTGTAAATGTCTATTTGCATCACGTTTATTACGGAAAACACATTATTTGATCAATTTACATTGTGCCCCTAAAGTTCTTTGTGCGCTCCTTACTTTTTCAACTTAGGAGCACATGTGCTCCTTGGGAAAAAAGTTAGCGTCAAGCCCTGACCGTGATATAAAAGTTGACGGTTAGTATACCGTGTTCATTTGCTTATCTACAATATTGGAAAAAACATGTAACTGGATGTTAACTCTCCCCTTTATTATATGTTATTTTCTGAGGGGAGACTTTTTACACATAATTCCATTAACACAATGGTTTCAGGTTTCAATTATAGTGGTAACATGTTTGTTGAACCAAAATAACCCTTCATTTTTAATTCCTTTAGGGGTCATTCTGAAATATTAATTCTTTAATACTATGATACCGTGAAACCGTGATATTTTCGTTCTAGCTAGCTATCGTACTTGAAAATCTCATACTGTTGAAACCGTGCTGAGAAGCATGTTTCAGAAAATGATTCTGTGTAACTGAAAAGAATGACTGCTCCAGTCCTGCGCTTTCATGTGATATGCGTGGAATTTCTGTACGACCCTGCATTCGCGAGTAATCCATCCAAGAGTAATGTGTGTGCAAAGGTGTATGAAAGCTTTGTTATACATAATTTTAGTGTAACTTTATAATTTTTTCCTTGTGAAAATATTGACTACCGACAAGTGCTTGGTCTTATCAGAAAGCTGTGGTCACGCTGTTTCACGTGATATGAGTGGCTTCTCGCTATGATGAATGGTTGCAGAGAAAATCAATAGAGAAGAACAGGTGTGAATTTGGACGCACTTTGCATTTTTCAGGCCCATAACCGCTATCCATATGATGCTAAAGTTAGTGATTATTTGTATTGTTACCTCTCTGGCTGCATATGTGTGAGATGCAGCCACTTGTCTGTCTGAGTTGCGCTTTAATGTGTGAGGTGAATCAATAGCGCATCGCTGTTCTACTCAGTAGTTATAGGCTAATCTATTGTAGGATGGTCAGACAGCACCTGAGTGTGTTTACAAAAATGCGATTTAAACATTTCATACACCAGATGTAACATGGACCTGCCGATGCACGTTCAGCCCATTCATATGAGTCAGCTGTCACTGTTTGTCAGTAGAGACTTCACTCTGCAGTGTAGTTTATACAGTTTAGTGATTCACCAGAGAAATACACAGTAACACTGGGCTTCATGATTTCCCTCTATCTTACCTTTAACTGTAAATGTAATATACATATTATATCCAGTATATATATATATGCTATGTTCATCTGTAGTGTGGGGTCATATGAGGGCGGAGGCATTGAGGGTTGGCCATTTGACAATACCCCAGAAAATCTCCCTCCTCTTCGCAGCCTAATGTTGGCAGGTATGAAGAGTCAGAACTGTTCTTTGTTTTTGTTGTGTTAGCAACAGTGATGTCAGGTTTGGCATGAGATATGGAATATCAAATCATCCATATTTTTTTTCACTACATCTTAGCCTTTCTTACCCTCAGGTGTACATAGACTACAGGTAATATACTTCTTTTTACAATACAAAATGTATATTATCGGTTATTGTATCGGTTATCGGCCATGAGAAGCAGGTAATCATTGGTTATCAGTATCAGTTGAAACAATCCATATCAGTGCATGCCTATTAAAAAGCATGTTCACTTCATGCCTTTTGGAGATCAGTTTATCTTCTACTCACTTAACTATTCATAGTAAAAGAAATTTTGAGCAGGGTAGCCTAAACTTTTGCATGCCACTTTAGGTTCAAAATTCCAGTATTGTGACAACACTACACCTGGATGTAAATCTTCTTACACCCTGGTATAAATATCATTGTTGGCTATGGACAACTGGGTGTTTGTCTCTGCCATCATGCTACATAAATACAGGTGTAAATAGCCACATTGGCTATTCCAACCCAGGTGCAAATAGCATTATTGGCTGTGGACACCTGGGTGCTAATAGCATTTGTCAAATAATCATCAGTTACAGTGCTACAAAATGCTGATGAATATTATGGGAAAATAGCCACAAGCTAGGATTCAAACTCAAGTAAATGAAAGGTTAAAAACAATGATATCATTTCTATGTATATGTTGTTGTTTTTTTACTTTGACACATCAGTCCTGCTAGTAGTTCGTCCTGCTGTGGTAGGATTAGTATGATACTCTGTGTATATATAACTCCACACTGTAATGTGCTCCATAGAGTAAGGGTCTCACTGACCTGTTTCATCTTAGCTAACTCTCGACGCGTGTGTTCATCATTTCTCAGGTCTTTCTTGTTTCCCACAAGAATAATGGGCACATTGGGACAGAAGTGCTTGACCTCAGGAGTCCACTTCTCTGGAATATTCTCTGCATCAGGCACAAGGTGAACATGTTGAACATGGAGCAGATGCAAACAGAATGTTTGTGGAAAAACAACAATGACAAAGAGGAAATCTCACCCAAACTGTCAGGGCTGTCAATGGAGAAACACATGAGGATGACATCTGTGTCTGGATAGGAGAGAGGCCTCAGTCGGTCATAGTCCTCCTGACCTGCTGTGTCCCAAAGAGCCAGTTCCACCTATAACAGGACAGGATAACAGGACTACATTACAACCAAGGACTTTACTACATACGTTATTTTTTATTTATTTCATATTTTACCCCCCTGAGGGGAAATTCAATTTTTTCACTCTTTTGTCATTAACACATAGGTCCGGTAGCAGTAGTAGTACACATGCACAAACAGGACCTACACATGCACAAAGTGGAGAGATGTCAGAGTGAGGGGGCTGCCTTGGTCAGGCGCCCTGAGCGGTTGGGGGGTTTGGTGCCTTGCCGAGGTGCCTTGCTCAAGGCGGTGACCTCTCCAGCTACCAGTCTACACTCCGTATTTGGTCCGGACGGGGACTTGAACAGGCGATCTTCCGGTTCCCAACCCAAGTCCCTATGGACTGAGCTACTGCCGCCCGTATTCAGTACATCAGTATACCTTTGTAAAAATTAAATGTCCTGGACTCTGTATGACAAATTCAAGTTTGTGAATGATTCAAAATGATCTGTGATTGTAGGGAAAAAATACAAATTGTCCAAAATTTAAGCACAAATTAAATCGGTGAGAGTACACAAGCTCTCACCGTTGTACACCTAGCTTACCATAAAGACTGGAAATGAGGGAAAATAGCAAGCCTGACTGTATCTATATGAAATATAAAACTGACCATTTGGAACTCTCTCCCCCCTGTAATCTGCAACGCCCCTTCACTGGACATTTTCAAATCCACCCTCAAAACCCATCTGTCCACCATGGCTTTTTAATTCAATAATCCATCTCATCCCCAGTGTACCATCACACAGTTTCTCTGCTTTCTTCTGTTGTTTGTTATATTTTTGTTGCTTTTCTGTGCTGCTTGTGTTGTATTGTACTGTTCTGTTGGTGTTATTGTTTCATTACTATGTATTGTAAAGTGACCTTGGGTTTCTTGAAAGGCGCTATATAAATTAAAGTTATTATTATTATTATTATCATTATCATTATTGTTATTCAAGCGCATGTTAGGGGCTGCATCTATTTTTTGGCAAACAGCTGCCCGGCTCAGTGACTTCCCAAGTCCTGTCATCAGCTGGTTGCATTGACAGTATATGACAGCTCCCCAAAAATGAAGCCAAACATCTGGATCAAGCTGGCTGCAGTATAGGTCATAAACAGGTCTTACAGTTTACATCCATGTCTGTGAAAACATGGATGCTTCACACACATCTTCCCCCTGACAGCCCAGAAGATCTATACAATCAGCACAGTTTCAAGGTGGACACCCAAGATGTGTGTCACCAATTCAGTATCTGACCAAATATTTCCCCTTCTGTTCCTGAGATATGACGTTGAGTTATGGCCAGAAAAGTGTTTTTTATGCAGAACATCATGATGTCACAGTGAAGCTGACCTTTGACCTTTTGGATATAAGATGTCATTACTTCATCATATCCTATCAGATATTTGTGTGACATTTTGTCGTAATTGGTGTAAAAAAGTTAGTTACGTCCCCATAGTCTTGTTACAGGGGGGCTGCTAACTACGGTGGCCAACACAAAAGATAGATTGCTTATGTTTTTGAGGTTCTTCTGTTGTATGTTGTGGTGTTGTATATTGTTGTTTCTGTGACATTTTAAGGTGCTAATAATACACCAATAAAGGTGTATCTTACCGTATCTTATCTTATCTTAAATATATGCATGATTGTATGTAAGTGTATGATGTATGGTGTGTAGGAGTATAATCATATGGGTGGATGTCTGTAGATATGTATAGTTTTTATTTGTGTTTATATATTTTTTCCTTTTTTTATATGTAAAATTATATATAGATATAGTTTTACTTTTTAATGTAAATTCTGCAATTATTCAGTTGTTAATTGTGAGCACGAATGTTAATAAACTCAACTCAAAAACATGACTGTCTAGAGCCAGTGTTTAGTTTGTCCGTTCTGGGCTACTGTAGAAACAAGGCAGTGCAACATTGAGATCTCTATAAACAAGGACCCACTCTCTATGTAGATATAAACGGCTCATTTTAAGGTAACGAAAACACAATGACTCATATTTTCAGGTTATTATACACTAAAGAAAACACACTTATTACGCTCAATTTCTGCCAATATACCCCCCTAAATCCTACAACTGGACCTTTAAAACAATCCCTGAGGTTCAGAGCCTCAGACTTCACAGTGTTTCAATAGACTACTGTAAAAGACATGAAAGAAAAACACAACATTTGTGAGTATAATGAACAGCTTACCTGTTTACCATCGACCTCAATATCTGCCACATAGTTTTCGAACACTGTGGGCACATAAACCTCAGGGAACTGGTCTTTGCTGAACACTATGAGCAGACAGGTCTTTCCACAGGCTCCATCACCAACTATCACCAGTTTCTTTCTGATTGCAGCCATCTAAAAGAATAACAACAGAACAGAGCCATTTACCAGCATCAAGATATGGGATGTTTACAGGCAAGTTCAGGCAGGTCGGAGATTTAAAGGACACAGTGATGACTTAATTTTAACCAGTGTCAGCTATTTTGTTTGTGGAGAGCCCCAGAAATTCAGTATGGACGAGAAAACACAAACTATTAAGCCATGAAATCTAAAAAGGCTCAACAAAAGTTCTACGGTGTATTTCTGTGGGAAAGTATTTTTTACATTTGTTTGCAGTGAGTGAAGCATGTTCTTTGTACAACCAATGTGAACATAACATGTTTGCTATGTTTTCAGCTGAGCTTAATAGATCTCTCAGAGAAATTCCTCCTTCAAACTGTGGACTAGGGTTGCAGCGGTATACCGGTTTTAAAGTATACCATGACATGAAAATGACAATTATCATATCATATTATCATCTCAACTTAATTGTAATTATTTTCCAAAGATGGACGTTTTACACATACTTCCATTTAAAAAAAAACAAGATTTCAAGAAGGGTTGCAGCAGTCAAGTTCAACTTTATTTTAGTTTTTACACATACTTCCATTTTAAAAAATGGTTTCCAGTTTCTATTATAGTAATAACACATTAGTTCAACCAAAAAAAAAACCCTTCTGTTTTTATTCCTTTAAGGGTCATTTTGTCTCATAATAATTAGTCTGTAATACCATGATACCGTCATATCTTCTGAGATGGTTACTGTACCATGAAATCTTATACCATTGCAACCCTTCTGTAAATGTGCTTATTTATCACCCATCCTAAAAACTTACACAGCTGCAATGTTTCATCATATCAGACCAAAAACAGCCTGCATCAACACAATGTACAAGGCCAATCTGAATTACGGATCCATAAGTTTGCAGACACCTGAACACAGCACAACCTTTTATAATACTGTGAGGAAATATTTCATAACTCTGGATAGATATCATGGCAACAGCTATTTTATCCTCCTCCAGCTGTGGCAATTGCAAGATTCGTATAATTAAATTGTTCACGTTACAAAACTGATCTACCAGGAATGTTTGCTTGCATCTATTGGACTGGCAAACCAATACTTTGCTCAGTGATGGAGACTGCGACCTCTGTGAGGTCCCTGCTGTGCCAATGCAGTGGCTTCAATGAAATGAGTGAGGGGGCTTCACTTTTTCATGTAGCACCGCTGTCAGTCAGAACACAACCTCAATCTCAGAGGAAAGATGAAGCCGAGTACAGTTCATAGTGGTACTCTGACATCAGCACACATCAAAAGCTAAAGAATGCCTATTAAAAACACCTGCAGCCATTGTTTTCTATGCAAGCCCGCACTGACATCACTGTGTGTCATTGCTGATTAATGTGCATCAACACTTTAGGGAATGCCACTGTCCAGTTTTCCAGTGTCAACATCTGTCCACTTAAAACAGCGTTTTTATCACATTTACTCATCAGATCAGCAAATCGTAAATACTGTACTTCCACTGTTTCCTCTGTTGAATGAACTGTAGGTTATATGATGTGTTTGGAGTGTGTCACAGGGGTCAATAGTATGGAGTCCAATTACATTCTGTGATGCAGCTGATGTGTGTTGCAATTTAGATGGGTGACGAATGTGACCTACTTGTGGCAGTACATGAAAAGTGATCACCAAAGTCAAGAGCATTCATCCTAAATTGTCAATATCTCTCATATTTCATGACATTACATCAATATCTTCCCCAGAGTTATACCTCTCCTGTAGCAACAAAAAGCCAAACTAACTAGGCACATCACTTGCTCAATGTCAATAACCACCAAAATACTAACCAACCAACTTCTATTTAGGCTTAAAGGCAAACATAGGGGGCGGGGCATTATTCTGATAAGTTAAGGTTGTTAGCAATAGTCAATTCATTGAACTAATCACATGATGATAAATCGTAACACAATAGTAAACAGAGTCATTGTTATCCCTTTCATCAAAAATCATCTAAATCAACATATCTTGGTTAAAAATTGCAATATCATTGACTTGATGTTAAAGGGACAGTTCACCCCAAAACCAAAATAACATATTTTTCCTCTTACCTGTAGTGCTATTTATCAACCTAGATTGTTTTGGTGTGAGTTGCAGAGTGTTGGAGATATGAGCTGTAGCGATGTCTGCCTTCTCTCCAGTATAATAGAACTAGATGGCACTCAGATTATGGTGCTCAAAGTGTGGGATGTTTTTTTTTTTAACTCAACAACAATGTCTTTTTTCCAGTATAATGCACAAATATTGTATTTTACAGTTTCATGTAGGAACTTTTTTTTCCTATCGCACTACACCCACTGACCATATCGCTGCACCGAAGGAACCATGCATGTAGTCCAGGACGAGAGGCTTCAGCTTGTGACAGCAAGAGAAGTAAACACTGATGGCATCCTGTCTGGCTGATCTGTAACATTTGCTAGCTCAGTGGTGCTAGGTAGTGAATGCACACTTCCCTTTGTGAGTCCATGCAACTGGCAAATATAGTTCGCTAGGAATAACACAGTTCCTACATGAAACTGCTCATAACAAGGTTTGTGAATTATCTTGAGTAATCGGGTCATGATTTTGGGGACGAGACATAGCTGTTGGGTTTTTCAAATGTACTTTTTGATGCTTTGAGCACCACAAGCCAAGTACCGTCTAGTTCCATCATATTGGAGAGAAGGCACACAACTCTTAATACCTCCAACACTCGGCAACCCACACCAAAACTGTCTAGACTGATGAAGAGCACTACGGGTAAGAGGAGAAATGTGCATTTTTGATTTGGGGGCGAACTGTCCCTTTAACATTGATAAAAAAAATCCATCAAATGAACTGCCAAATGAAACTAGGTTGTTGTTGCCATTTTTAATCCGAAACTGGTAAATGTTTTATCAGAATATATTCTTCCATATTTACTGAAGCTTCACCATTGTGTCGAAATAAACTCAGTCAACCCAAATCGGACTTTTAGTGGCTGGATCTCCTAACCTTACTAATTCGCATTCAGGTGACATCTGTACAGCCCGTCTTTCTACAGCCACCTATATGAACTTTAACCGCTTTATAGAATTTAATGGGTAAATATGAGGGTACACAACGCTGGCAGAGGTTTTAGTTATGATGATCTTTAAAGGGCATTTAGGCTTCTTAGCCACTTATCGTGTCTGTGGAATGTAGCAAGTTTACGTTGCACTAGAACTTAACTTCCTAACTGCTATTTACCAATGATGTAAATGGCTAGTTGTCAGCTCAATCTCTGGTGAACTGCTTCACTCTACTGATAACTTGTAATCGTGGTGTTACCTTAGTTTCCGTTAATTTTCTTATTTGGCTAGCAGCAGTTTCAATTTCATCTGTGGAAGCTAACTATTAGCTTGCTAACTTTGCTTAGTTTTTTCGCGACAGCTGGCCTCTCGTCACGCTAGACACATCAAATCTTAAGGCCGCAACCTATTTCTTGATTCCAGTACCTACCCTGACATACAAAACAGCGCAGTAGATACATATTCTGTGTATATCATTAAACGTAATTTTACCGTTTTGTTAGAGGTCTTCGCCTTTCTTTAGTTTTCCCGTCGGACCTCACAGTCCTGCCCCCGACAGTGCCACGAAGATTAAACCCGCCCACTAAAAAGACGTTGCTGAAGTTGCATTACATCCTCTTCCTTATTTGCTCGTTTCTCTTTAAAGACATGAAGAAAAGTGCCACTGTGGCATGACTTTTCATAAAAACAAGGAACAGATAGATAGGTTACCACTCTGTTCTTTACGATGAAGTATTGGGGTCACTGGTAGAAAATACAATCGAGTCATATGCTTATGGTCAGGGTACCTTCAGGCAGTTTGTTTTTTCGTTTTAAACCAAAAACGAAAAAACGGAGATACCATGGTTTTCCCTTTTTTTCCTTTTTGGTTTAAAACGAAAAAACGAGAAAAAGGAGCCGTTTTTCCGTTTTTGTTGTCAGAATCAAAAAACGAAAAATGACAAAACCAAATTCAAATAACAGCCCGATTTTGTTTTTTTGCAGATTATTTTTTTCATTTATTGTTTTGGACAAAAAGTAGAACGGCGGTGACATCAGAGGCGGAAGTAACTTCAAAATAAAAGACAGGAAGATAAGATTGCCTATAAAACTTAAAAATATCCTATAAAACTTTCCCATGTATCTTTTATTTCCACTTACACCTGATGTTTTGCGCATTTTGAAAAGCTGCCTGCCATTGCTGTGAGGAACTTTTTATTCATAAAAATAGAAATAAAATGTTATGATCGCAAATTTTATGGCTACAGTAAAACTTGTTGTTCAACCATAACGTTGCTGTTCAGAGACTAATAAGGGAAATCGTCATGCATATTGTTCCCATGAAGGACGTATAGGGATTCCCTCAAAGGTTGTGTTTTAATATTCATTCGCCGAATTGTTTGCAATAAAGTAATCGAGGATATAATAAATTATTGTGTGTGCCGCGTTGTTACTGTTAACACGGGGTTTCTCCATAACGCATCGTTGTGTTAATGCTAATGTCAAGCTGATGTTTGTCCTTTTTACCAGCAGATGGCAGTAGGCCTATGGATTTATTTGCTGTCAATGAAAGCCTGGTTTTCTCTTAGTTTCTGTTGGATTATACAGACCTGCAATTCTTCGTATTGTTGATACGGACAATTCAAATTATATGCAGCATATATTTACTTGTATTCTTTTATATTGTTGTATCACATAGGCCTATGCATTGTTGGCAGAGATGGGCAGCATTTTAATTACATGTATTTAAAATGTTTTATCACCTATGATAATAGAAATGTCATACAAAAATACATCCTGTGCCTTTTTTCAAAATCTGATTAATAATCAATGATTAATCGATTATTTTTTTAAAATATATAATTAGTGGCAGCCCTAACTGTATGCAACACATCTGATTCATATGATGACTAGTTAACAATCTCTTTTTGGACTTTGGATTCGGACTGTGTATTGGGGTACTGGTGGATTGAGTGGGGAGTTGAGTGCGGGATATCGGCCGACGGCCTATTGGCCCGGTATGACGGTATTCTAGCTCTGCTTCTGACTCATCTGCAAGTCCCCAAATACAAGGGAGAAGTTGAGGCTTGCATTCCCACAAGCAGGGACAGTTCATGGCCACTCAGGACAGAAGCTATGGGGGTGGGAGTTGGGAAATATGGAAGACTGTGAGCAGAAATAGACCCAAAAGAGATCGTACAGCTAGGGGTGATACTTCACAGGATAGTGATATGGATAACACGCAAGCTAAAGTAAGGAGGGCTGAGTCTAACAAGGAGGTGAGATTTAAAGTCCTGATAAAAGTCAAGAGTGGCTCTGGGTTCTCCTCTGTCAGCCCTCTGAAATTGACAAAAGAGTTGAAGGAAAACATTGGATTCATGCTACTGTCCTGAGTAATGGAATGATTTCTATTATTTGCAAGACAGAGGCTCAGCAAGAAAAGGCGCTTAAAATAAAAAAAACATCCTGGATAAAAGAGTTGAAGTGTTCAAACCACGCTCTGTCTATGAGACTAAAGGGGTGATATACAATATATCAAACGATGTGTCAGAGGAAGAGCTGCTGAGGAGTTTGAAAGGAGGAAATGTTATTGGTGTGAAGCGCATGGGTAAAAATGATAGAGGATTCACTCCTATACTTTTAACATTCAAAGATGAAGAGCTGCCCAAAAAGGTGATGCTGGGATACATGAGCTACTCTGTAGAGACCTATGAAAAGCCCCCAATGAGATGGATGGATGAAGAAGAGATGGACAGCAGAGATGGGGATTATGATGAGGATTAACTTCATTCATAATGTTTTACATCTTACAATGGAATGCCAGGAGTTTAACAGCAAATTGGCAGGAACTTAAGAAAAGTTTAGAAGAATTCAGGGAGAAGCCAGAAATCATCTGTATTCAAGAAATATGGTTAAAACCAAACTTGGAGTTTAAAATCAATGGATATAACAGTGAGAGGAAAGATAGAGAAAACAGGACAGGAGGGGGCTGTGCTACTTTTGTTAAAATGGGAATACAGTATAGAAGGAAAGAAGTTGAGACAGATTTGGAATGTGTAATTATGGAGGTATGGACCAATAGGGGAAAAATAACTATTGTGAACCTATATAACCCAAATAATAATCTGGAAGGGAAGCATTTGCAGGAAATAATGGACAAAATTAGCGCACCAGTGGTCTGGGTAGGGGATTTCAATGCTCATAATGAGCTATGGGGAGGACAGAAAAATGAGAGGAATGGAATTATGATACAGGAGTTTATGGATAAAAATAATCTGGTAGTGTTGAATGATGGTCGACCAACATGGTTTAGGGAAACTCAATCCATTTCATCCGCAATAGACATCACAATGGTATCAGCAGAATTAGCAGCAGTAAGTGGATGGGAAGTAATGGACCAGTATGCAATGGGGAGTGATCACATACCAATTATAAGCAAGTTTGGAAGGTGTTTGATTGAGGAACCAGATAACCTTGCAATGGGATTTAACTTTAAAAAAGCAAATTGGATAAAATATCAGGAAAAAGTAAATGAAGAAATAGGCTTGATAGACAGTGAACATTGTATAGAGGAATGGAATAGATCTTTCTCCAAATATATATGGTCAGTAGCAGTAGAGACGATCTCTAAGAAGAAGGTCCCTAGAAGAGGCTCTATGGTCCCTTGGTGGAATGAAGAGTGTAACAAAGCTGTTCATGCCAGGAATAAAGCATACAAGAAACTAAAAAGGTACCCATTAGAAAGCTATGCAATTGAATATAAGAAGTTGAGGGCCAGAGCCAGAAGGGTCATAAAAGAGGCTAAGAAAAAAAGCTGGAGAGATTTTTGCTGCAAGCTGGGGCCTGAGACCTCTACAAAGAAAATCTGGAACTTAGTTCGCAGAATGTCTGGGGTGTGCAGGCAGGGCAGACTACCTGTTCTTTGTCATAATGGAGAGGAGGCTATAAACAATAGAGAGAAAGCGGATATGTTAGTAAAGCAATTTCAAAAAGTTCATAGCTCAGACAATGTAAGCGAGGAAAATAAAAGAATAAGGGAAGAAGCAATAACAAGGCAAATTGATAAACTGCAGGGAAATAATGATAATTCAGATGCTATCAATAGTTACTTTACATTAGATGAGCTAAAAAGAGCTGTAAATCAAGGTAAGGATACAAGCCTAGGTAGAGATGGACTAGAGTATCAACTGTTTAAACATGCAGGAGTTTTTGTTCTAGAGGACTTGCTAGCACTTATTAATAGTGTGTGGGGGTCTAGCAAATTACCCAAAGAATGGAAACATGCAGTAATAATCCCAATTTTAAAACCAGGGAAAAAACCGAGTGATCCAAGTTCTTACCGACCAATAGCTCTGACATCAGTAGCATGTAAAATCATGGAGCGTATGATAACATCCAGATTAGTGTATATGTTGGAGAAAAGAGAATACTTTGTGCCATACCAGAATGGGTTTAGGAAGGGTCGTTCAACAATGGACTCAGTCATGAACTTGGATTTAGATATAAAGAGAGCAATAGCAAACAAAGAAGCAGTTGTAGCAGTGTTCATTGACATCGAAAAAGCATATGATATGTTATGGAGAGAAGGACTATTAATCACTTTACATGATGTAGGTGTAAGAGGAAGACTTTTTAATTGGATTAAGGATTTTTTATGCAACAGGACAATACAGGTCAAAGCTGGTAGTGTGTTATCTGAAGAGGTGGAAGTGGAGAATGGCACCCCCCAGGGAAGTGTGATCAGCCCTGTGCTCTTTAACATTTTAACCAATGGCATATTTAGTACAGTGAGCAAGGATCTAGGTTTGTCATTATTTGCAGATGACGGAGCTATTTGGAAGCGAGGAAGGAATCTCAGTCATATCTTCAATAAAATGCAAGAAAGCCTGGATAAAGTGGTTGATTGGACTAAAAAATGGGGATTTAAAATCTCTATAGACAAAACAAAGTTCATGGTGTTTGGATATAAAAAGAAAATGCCAGATAAAGGTTTGATGATCAGTAGTCATACTCTAGAAAGGGTTCAGAGTTTTAAGTATCTCGGAATGTGGATGGATGAAAGAGTGACATGGAAAACACATGTAGAGAAAACTGTGCTTAAATGTGAAAAAGTAATAAATGTTTTAAGATGTCTGGCAGGAACTGATTGGGGGGCTGACAGAGAAACCATGCTGATGATCTACAGAGCAATGATTTGATCTTGTATAGACTATGGGTGTATAGTATATGGGTCAGCAGCACACACAACACTGAAAGCACTGGATATTGTGCAAGCAAAAGCCTTAAGAATATGTAGCGGAGCATTTCGAACTACCCCAGTTTCAGCTTTATTGGTGGAAATGGGAGAAATGCCATTGGGAATAAGGAGGGTTAAGCTTGGGCTCAAATATTTGATGAAAACAAAAGGGCAAGATGAGTCTTTTCCAACTAAAACACTGCTAGACCAACATTGGGAATTTGGGGGGAGGAAAAGAAGAATTAAAGTTAATTTTGGAGTCAAGCTAAAAGATAATGCAGGAAAAATAGGCATTCTGGAGAAGAAAGTATCTCCCCCAGTCTGCTGGTCAACTGTTCCACTATGGCTTTTTACAGAACCTGAGATTGATATGAGATTTTTAAATAGTAAGAAGAGGGAAAAGGACGAAAACATCGTTAATAAAATTCAAAAGCACTTGCAGCAAAAATGGAGGTCACATTTACAGATATATACAGATGGGTCAAAAGAACCAGAAAGCGGGAGGGTGGCAATTGGCATAGTAATCCCCCAGTTAGAAGTAAGAAAAGGCTATAGGATATCAGATCACACGTCAGTATACACAGCAGAGATGATGGCAGTTTTGAAGGCTCTTCAGTGGGTGGAGGACAATAAACCAAGTTATACAGTCATATGCAGTGATTCAGCAGCAACTATACAAGACTATAAAAGAGGCACGTTCCAAGTCCAGACCTGACTTAATAACAGAAATGTGCCTAATATTGTATAGAATTAACAAAATGGGGTGTGAGGTGGGGTTCATCTGGGTACCAGCACATGTGGGCATACAGGGAAATGAGGAAGCAGACATTGTGGCTAAAAACGCAATAAAGTAGGAAAAAGTAAAATTGGAATTGGATTTTGGACCACCAGAATACTCATCTGTAATAAAACAGGCAGCAAAGGAAATGTGGCAGAACTCATGGGATAAGGAAAGCAAAGGCAGGATATTTTATAATATACAAAAAAACATAGGGAAAAGCAATAATTGCTTTGGTTGCAGCAGGAGAGATGCTGTAGTTATCACCAGAATAAGACTTGGTCATTGTGGTCTTAGAAGTGGGCTGGCCCTGATTGGGAAGCACCCGGATGGACAATGTGAGTGTGGAGAACCAGAGACTGTGACACATGTTATTTTACAATGCAAGAAATACTCATCTCAAAGGAGGAAACTTTTCAGAGAATTGGGAGCAGCTGGAGAGACTGTTTTTAACATGAACACACTGCTGAATATGGAAGACTGGAACAAGATGAAGAAGCTGCTTCAGTATCTACATTACATTGGAATATACAACAGAATATGATTAAACACTAGAAGAAATCGCATGGAAACAGTAGAGGGCAGCAATACGCCTTAGATGCGTCTAGTCTGCCAAAACCAAAGAAGAAGAAGAATCTCCGCTTGTATTCAGGTCAAAGGAAGTTGACGTGTATGAGCCAATAAGCGGCGGGATGATGATCATGACGTTTGCTATTGGCTGGTTCAAAAAGAAGGCGTTTTAAGCGCTAACGGTTTCAGTTTGAGTTGTGTCGCCTTCGGAATAGACGATTTTGGTAAGCTTTTCAACCAGACTTATTTTATTTATTTCGTAATAATGTTACATCGGTAATTGTTTCCTTATGTTCTGATTCCCCGTTTACTTACTTAGATAATCACACGACTGTAGCAATATTTCATGTGTTTATTGGAATTAACTGATTGTTAGATAGTTGTAATTCTACTGAAGTATGCTTATGATGGCAAGTAACGTTAGCTCAACGTTAACTTGCCAATTCTCCCTTCGTCACGTTACTTGTGTATTACAGCTCATACAAAGAAAATACGACTAACTTCTACCTGGATCACCACAGCAGTTTGCATTAATGAGTTATTTTGCGAAGCCTTTCCCAGATGTAACGTTGACCTAGCGTTAGTTAAAAGAGATCGCTAACGTTAGCTTGGTTGATTAACTTCAACCGTTCGCAGACGTCCCACAGGAATCTCTTTTCATTTAACTTACAATTTGCTGTTTTTACTGGTTCTTGTTTAGGTACGCTGTTGAATAACACATTTGAGATTATGGCCGAAAGCGACTCTGGCGATGGCTCTGAGCGCTACGAATATGACGCCCCGTCCCATGTTGTCGACTTTGTAGAACTGGCGAATGCAAAAAATGAAGATACGTGGTTTGGTAAGTTTCCCTTCAGTGATTTTTATCACACTGCCATTTAGTTAATTTGTGGAAACTGTAACGTTACGCACATTTCCCAATTCTTTGTTTTGCCCGCTGATATTATAAGCTCAAACAATTTAATGAGAATGAGATTTTCCTTAATGTTAGGTATTCCTGCTCCAGAGACCGTTTTCACGGCAGACATTTTGACATGCCATAGTAGGAAAAACACGGGTGTGTTTAATAACATTAACGAAGGCTGCATTGTACTTGGGGGAGGCGCTTACATTGTGCATCCTGGTTCACTGGAACAGCCTACCGGGATACGTAACATAACTAAGCCATAGTATCGTCAATGTTTAGGAATTTTACCTGTGCCTTTCCAACTATAACAAGTCAAAATGTCTGCTGTGAAAAAGCTCTACTCGAGAAAATCAGTGTGTCTCAAATCGCACACTTCTGTACTAAACACTGAATGTTTTGAGTGCTGAGGGATCAGAAGTAGAAAAAAGGTGGTCCCACTCAGATGGTCAGGAGGACTGCGTTGACCCATTCAGTTTGACGCACTTTACCATGTAGATCTGAATGGGGTATTACTGTTTTTGTTTTTAAGCAGCGTGAGGACTGGCAAAAGAGGGATACGGATTATTTTTTGAGTGATAATATAATATTAGTAGTGTTGCTACAGGCCGAAATGCCATGAAAACTCACAATGAAAGCTGTGTATTTTGGAGCAGAGTAACCAATATTTAGGTTAAATGAACTATCCAAGAATCTGTATACGGAGTCTATCTTCTTGATCTCTGACTGTCTCTTATGTGCAGAGCAACAGATCAGTGCAGCAGATGGCCATCTTAAAACTCCTTTGAGGCCTAGCCTACCCTTTAGGAGAAGCCATGGGCCTGACCTTCCAAGAGCCATCGTACCCCCTCAAGTCAAGACTGATGAGGAATCTGGTTGGTTTTTGTTGCATTATTGCTAATTACTGAGGATACACTCTTAATTTTTTAAATAAGATTCTTGCTCTTTCTGCAGTCAGTAACCACAGTTGACTTGGATTCACGGTAGTCAATACTGCAAGTTTGAGTGAAGATTCTTAAAATAAGCACCAGTTTGACTGATATTTCCTAGATTGCACACACACAAAAGCACAATTAAGGGAGATGTATAAAAAAGATCTATTTGGCAAATAAACCCTTCAAATATGTAAATGAAAGACACTTGGATAGCTTTCAGACTGAATGTAGTTCTCCTCTTCATCCCAGCCCAGTAAACTTTGTGTTAAATGTTGATACTGAATAGGTGGAACTGGATCCTTTATGTATTTACAATAACTGTTTAAAGCTGAACACTTGTGTGGACCTGTAGATTAGTCTGCAGTGTTATGTTATTCACTGAATAGTCGTCATGACGTTAATCTACATGGACGATCAATATTTCAGGTCCCAGTGCATCCACATCTCAACCTTCAAATCTTGTCACATCCTGGGGTGCTGGATCTCCTGCTCGCACTGGTGCACGACCAAAGAGGAAGACTGTTAATCCACCCCCTGCCCAGCCACGAAGGTAGAGTCTTTGTGATGGTCAATCTTACACTACAGTGTGGAACTGATTTTAGAAATAAGTGTGCTACAATGGTGCTTAACAATATCCAATTAATCAGTAATGTTGATTCATAACGCTACAGATTTACCTGATGATTCTGGCCCATTAGTGTGGGTAATGTGTTGCGTCAAACAAACCACCCAACTGCATTACATCAGAGTGCACAAACGGACATCCTTGTGTCTGTCCCATACGGTCATTGTTATATTGTTTGTTCTGTGTGAATGAATGCATAATTTTGCTCAGTGCAGTTTTCTAAATTGAGATTACAACTTTCAGTTTACATATTGTTTCCACAAGACGGGGAATAATCTGCTTGTAAAGATGGTCATATATTGTCTGTGGCTCTGTTCTTTGTTTGGGGCTTGGGGACTTGAAATGTCACAAAACACTGAGTGAAGTCTGATTGATTAGGAGTATGGGAGGGTCTGACAAAAGGTGCTATTGAGTTGCATCATGGAAAAAGTAGAATCAAGTGTTTTGGGGACTTGACCTATACTTGAGATTAAATGTGCACATTTCTCATGAATTTATTCATTTTAGGGTTTCAAAACGTAAAGAGATGAGCAGTGCTCCAGCTCCACCACCATCAAAGAAACACAAAAAGTAAGTGTCAAAACTGTCCTGTTGTGTCCTCAAGATGCCCTTTACCGCAGTAAAGCTGGATTTATACTTATGCGTCAACTCTATGCAGAACCTACGTACATGGCCTACACCTTTTTTTGTGAGCATTTATAATTGCATGGTGGTGTGTCTGTCACTCTACAGTTAAACCTCTAAAACACTTGTTGGCGGTGAGGATTCTGTGAAGTGCTGTTAAGTTTACAAGTACAGTGAAATAAAAGTAAATAAAAGCTTTGTTTCCACTGAAAGGAAGTGTTTTTCAGCTTACAAAAGTAGCACAGAGGTCTGCGTCACCACAACGTGTAGTTATATTTCTGGGGAGGTGCACGTCAGGCTATAAATCCTGCTTAAGTCCTCTGGCCCTGAAAACAGGGTGTCTGCAAGTCTTTAAAGTCCTAAAATTTCTTACATTCAATTATATGAATATTAGGCCTCAATGTCATTAAATAGTAATTTATCCACCTTTAATTTCTTTTTGCCAAAGTAAGTCACGCTCTTCTGTGAAAACCCACATTTTTGATGTTACAAATCTTTGAACTTTCCACTAAACCTCATAGTGTCTTTTTATACTCACACTTAACTGTTGGCAAAATGTAGATTGATCTAGCTCACTATGATAGCCATATTCCTTCATGTAACTTTGCCTCTGCATCAGAAGACGATGATTCAACCAGTTTTAAATTTGGTTAAAGTATCACAAAGAGGTCTTGAAAAGCATTAAACTAAGTGTGCAACATTTGTAGACACCCTGGAAAAGCCACTGAATAGACTGTACAGGGCCACTATCAGCGAGATCAAGAGATAATCAAGAGATTAGGGATGTTCCTGGCGGCTAATTTCCCTGGCGACTAAACGAAAATTTTAATTAAGACTAGTCGATGAGTCTATAAAGAGAAACACTCAGAACAGTCCAAATTTAGCACAGTTTATTAAGTATTTGAAACATTGCCCAAAAAATATTGTGTGCATTAAGAGCCCTTTTGAAGTCTTAAAATAACTGGGCTGTGAGGCGAGCACCGCTAGCAGCAGCTGTCCATCCGTGCAGCAACACCCAAATGCACATGTTGAATGCATGCATTGCTCCAGTTGAGTGATTATATGACAGTTTATTTTCTGACACAGCCCTACATTGTTTTCATTTTCTAGATCAAAGAACTGCCAAACCGTGCTGGTTTTGCGTTTTCCCCACCGCACTGTTTTAAAACTCCAGTCTACTTGAGCATTACCGCAGGGAGGGGGACTGCTGTGTGATGGCTCTGTAGCACCCACTAGTGGCAGGCAGCTGCATGGCAATTGGTTTAACCTACTAATATTTCTGGTGCTGACTTGCGAGGGGGCAGATGTTAAATTGTTTAGATGACTAATCGCACGCATCCCTACAAGAGACCTCGTCAGAGTCCTCACTTTGTATTACCTTTTTTGTATGTGGAATTTTCAGCTGCAGTTGTCTGTTTCAGAACTCCTCCTGTTGCCCGAAAATCCAGAAGTATCCTTCGCAGCAAGGGGCAACAGAATACCAGGACTGGGCCTGTGACCCGTGCAGCAGCCTCTGCCACAGCAAACACAGAGTGAGTCTACCACTACCAGTGAAACCAGTGTTTCTCAGCCTCCTCCTGGAATATCTGTTTTATCATTCCATAACCAACTGAGATCTGCTGTGGGCTGCAGGTACCTCTCCAGTGTGACAACTATTTATTTTTGCCGATGATTAATGTGTCCAAACAGGCCAAGTAGCTCTGAAGAACAGGAGCTGGAGCGCATCAGGAACCTCCAGAAGGAAGTAGCTCTGCATCGCAAGAAGAACGAGGCCAGCTACAAAGCTGCTCTGGCTGGCAGTGAGTAGATAATACTGATTTCATGTGGGGCTGCAACCAGTAGTAAATGCACTGATGACATCCTTTTTTTCTGACTAACAAGTTGTTTGTCACCATTTTTTTATGAGATCTGAAAGTTGTGCTTCAGGTTGACTTGACTTCTTGAAAAACAGTCTGGGTCATTTTTATTTCAGATCCACCACCAAAGAAGATGGCCCTGTCAGTGACTGTGCCTAAAGAATTCAACTTCAACACAAAGACCCGTGCCAAAGCGACCACTTCATCAAACACATCCCACAAAGAAGTGGACTTTATCACTCAGCTTCGCAAACCTTCCCCTCCAGTAAGTACTTCATTACTGACATCTTTTTTAAAGTTGTTGCGCAACCTGAGAGGCCAAACTGTCAAATCCAGACTACTAATGATTCACTTAGAACGTGTAAATGTCTTTGGATTCTCTGTGCACACAACAGGCAACTGGAATAACGCAGACTTCCCCCAAACTGCCTCTGTAGTGAAATCAAAATGTAGACATCCACACAATTATAAAAACTTTGGCTTCAGTACACATTCATTTTGAGTGAAACATTACTGCGAAAAGTGAATATACACTGCCTAATGTTGTTGCTTGCCCCTACCCCCTTTTCTCTCTCTCTCGCTTTTTTAGGCAAAGACTATGAAAGGTGCCACCGTGCCCAAACCCTTCAACCTGTCAACAGGCAACAAGAGAGGGGTAGAGGAGTCTGCTGCCTACGTGCCCATGGCTCAGCAGATACAGCAGTTCCAGAAACGAACCCCTGACCGCTACCATCTGCACAGTCGCAGGAGTGTAGAGAGAGGTGGGTTTTTTTCTTTGGTAATTTACTTGTTTTATTGCTTTTCAAAAGAGGTAAATGCACCTATCTAGTTTTCCAACCACTCGACCAAGCGCTTTACACTAAGTCACATTCTCCCATTCATACACTGGTGGCCGAGGCTATCATACAAGGCCCCACCTGCTACTCAGTTTTTAACACACTCACACACCAATGGAACAGCCGCGGGAGCAACATGCGGACTGGAGGAGCCGGGGATTGAACTGACGACCTTCTGATCAGTGGACAACCCGCTCTACCTTCTCAGCCACGGCCTTAACATCACACAGAGCAAAGACATTACTAACAGAAAACAATAACTAACTAAACAAATCACAAAGTAAGGAAATTTGTGTTTGGTAGATTATTTCTTTGCTGTAACAATGCTTCTTGGCAATAAATCTTATACCGTTTGAAAGCCTGTTTATTTCCCTTTTTTAAATGGTGCCACATTTGTAAGGAACATGCATTTGTGGGATGAGCAGCAGAGCTGAGTATGTGGGTTGTACCCATGAAGATTTTGCCAAATCTATTTGCCCGTGCCACTGAGGCTTGTTTTGTTTTTGTTTGTTTTTTTGCTGTTGCTATTGACTCTTGTTTTGAGCCTCTGGTACCTCAAGGTTCCTCATCCTGTCGGCACTTACCGTGAATTTCCACCAAAAGCTTCATGAGCGTCATAAGCGGCCGGCAGCCATTCATTTTTCAATGCACGTTGGCGACGAAGGGCGTCGGCTGCAGCAAGCGGCGCAATGCCAGCGACCAGAGCGTCAAGTAGAAGTTGAGAGAAGCTGAACTTTATGCAAATGAGCCGCTCCACCACCAAAGCAGCAGCCAATTGCAGACCAGGATTCTCAAGTCGAGGCCAGGCAAAATTGAAAAAAGACGAATATGGAGGAGAAACTTATCAGCACAGTCGGGGCTTTCCCGGAGCTGTACCAGCCGGTGAAATTCCCCGTGGAGTTGTCGGGTTTGCAGGACTCTGTGGACCCAGACGGACCAACGGCTCCGGGCCCTGTGTTTCATCAGCAAATACGCAGATGCAGTACAAAGGAGGTTTCCGAAAGTGCGAACCATGGTGAAATCATAATAGACTCATAAAGGCTATATGACTGTGTTTATTAGTTATTTTAGTTGTGTAATGAAAGTCATGAATAAAACATAGTGAAGACTAGGGATGGGCAAACAATCAAAATTCATTACTCGATCATCAAAAAAATTAACGATCAATTATCAATTAATTGATAAGCGAGTATTTCAAAAGACAGCTGTAAGAACTGTAAGCAGTCTTCTACAGATTTGCAGTCAAGGGCCCATTCCCAAACCACTCCCTACCCACTACCACTTTACTACCGAGTGTCACTCCAAATCAAGTTACACTCGCAGCTGTGGAGGGCACTCTAGATTAAGGGGAAGCGTATGAAAGAGAAGCCAAACAGATGGGACGCCCTCACCACTCTACCGGAAGAAGGAAGCAGATGTAACCATGGATACCGACAGACGCTTTGTGAAAGCAAAATAGAGCAACAGGCTATAAAAAAAAAAAAAAAAAATTTTTTTAAATATTATTAAAATGAGATACATTAAAAATAAACTTAGATAAGTCAGATAAGAGATACAGTGCAGTGTAATCAAAGTAATTAACTTGTTCATATTTTCTAGACACAGTTTACACATTTACAGATTAATTCATCTGGGCAATCTTACCTCCATCCCATTCCTCTTTTTAGTGAAGAGACTCATTTTTAATCCGTAGATCGATTAACTGCTTTGTTTTTTCTTCTGTCCCACAGAATTATATATTTTTTTTTAAAAATCATGAGAATGGGATGAGGAATTTTTTTAGACAGTTTTTTAAATAGTTTATTTAAGCATATGGACCTGTAGGTTTTCATCTTTTGACACCAAACATTCTGTGAGTTTGTTTGAGACTGTAAAGTAAGGGTGAGGAAAACAAATATGTGTGTTTGACCTAAAATATTTTACAAAGTAGAAAGACGGAACTCTTACATTTGTACGTTGTTTCCTCCATTGTGATGTTGCGCTTCCTGCTGGGCTCATCAGAAGCCTGCACTGATGCACACTAGCTATCTAAGGGCTGAGCAGTCCACTCGCACTCAGCGATAATTGGTTTGGGACGGCCCTTAATATGGCGAAGCTCAGCGTGATTGCGCAAACGGAGGGGGAGTGAATAGGGCGAGGGGATAGGGGCCGGTTTGGGATTGGGCCAAGGTTTGCAGGACGATATGGCCGACGGCTCTCTGCCCAGACAATCCGGAATAGACTGCACGCAGCCAATCTCCAGTCTCATAGGGCTGCCAGGAGGCCTGCCATGACTGCCCTTCACCATCAGGCCCGTTTGCGCTTGTGTGGGCAACACATGCACTGGAACCTGAACATGTGGAGGAATGTTATGTTCAGCGATGAGTCCCGATTCTGCCTACGGCAGTTGGATTGTAGGGTCAAAATGTGGAGAAGACGCGGAGAACGCTTTGCTGATTGCTGCACCGAGTAACATCTTTTGGTGGAGGCAGTGTGATGGTGTGGGGGTGGCATCTCCCTCACTAGAAAAACTAGGCATGTCATCATTGGAGGCAATCTCGATGTAGAGAGATATCGAGATGAAATTCTGCAACCACTGGCAATCCCATATCTCCACAGTCTGGGACCGACCTCTGTCCTCTAAGATGACAACGCTCGCCCCCACAGAGCGGGGTTTATCAGAGAATCAGAATTTGGGAGTGGAGAGGATGGAATGGCCTGCCAGCAGTCCTGACCACAACCCCATTGAACACTTGTGGGGTCAGCTTGGGCATGCTGTTCGAGTGACCAACACAACCACGTTGGCTGACTTGCAACAAATACTGGTTGAAGAATGGGATGCCATCCCACAGCAGTGTGTGACCAGCATGAGGAGGAGGAGGACGTGCCAGGCTGTTGTGGCTATGTATGGTTCTTCCACACACTACTGAGGATCTTGTTTGTTTGTTTGTTAAATGATTAAATTGCCATATGTCTTGTTTCTTCAGACTTCAATCATCCAATCCACCAAACAAGAGTCAACAGCAATAAAAGCTGTTAGGTATTGGCAGAGAAGATTTTGCAGATTTTTCATGGGCACAACCCACATACTCGGCTCTGCTGCTCATCCCACAAATGCATCTTCCTTACAAATGTGGCACCATTTTAAAAGGGAAATAAACAGGCTTTCCAATGGTATAAGATTTATTTCCAAGAAGCATTGTTACAACAAAGAAATTATCTACCAAACACAAATTTCCTTACTTTTTGTGCTTAATACTTTGTGGAACTTTTTTTTACATGTAAACTTTATTTTTTTATTTTTTCTTGCCTGTTTTTCCTTATTGATCAGTTGATCTGATCAGATTGAAAGAGAGGAGCAGCTGCTGCAGAGGCGAGTAAATGCAAACTTTTAGACCCAGCGTGAGTCCTTAAGTTTTACTTCTTAATCAGCCTGAAGTTCTGCTGCTCGGTCTGCGCCCCAAGTATAGATAGACCTCACAATCTCACCATGCATGGTATAAATGTATATTCCAACAGCACTACTAATGAATCATCTAGCTCCATAATTAGAACACCAAATGTTGTGGCAGATGTTTTAATCATGGAGAGCCGCCAGAAATTAAAAAAAAAAAAAAAAAAATTGTCAGCAAACCCTAAGATTAGAATTTATTTTCCAGCATTCTATTTACGTGATGTTGTGTCTTGTTTGTCACTGTTGATGCCAACACTGGTGGCTATTGAGGATGCTACCTTGCAGTACAATTAGCAACCTCAGAGAGATGTCAGTAATGACAAGGATTTTCTGAAAGTTACATACAGAACCTTTTTTAAGGAAGAAAAAAAAATCTATAAAAAATATACGCAGGTTAAGAATTATCATTCACGTACCACCTGAATAATAGTACACATGGTAAGTGAAATTACTCTTGTATCAAAATGATATTAACAACCAGGGCAAGTATTACAGAACATAAAGCTGCTATTCAGTGTTGCGTATCCAATAGTAATGACAGGGCAAACATCACATTACATTGCTATCCTTTACATCTATGTGTATATGTTACGATGTAAGAAACACCTGGCAAAATTTGCTGTAGCCTCTCACGTTTCTGTCCAGTTTTATTTTTAGAGAAGGTTAAAATGTTTTTTTTGTTTTGTTTTTTCCTGAACAGTGGAAGTTCATGTGTCTTTAAATCACACTGGTTTTCTCAGGGCCATCCCCAGTGAAAGGTGATAACCTGAAGCTCACCCAGCCTCACACCCCTCGCCTGATGACCCATCAAAGGCGCCGGCCACCCACCGTTAAGAGCAGCGCTGAGCTGGAGGCTGAAGAGGTGGACAAACTTCACAAGTAAGAACCTTTGCTGTTTCCCTTCTTGTTCCACCCACCAGGTTATTGTAACTTTGTTTAACTGAAAGTCAAAGCTGCTCACTGCAATGATCAGCAAAATGTTTGAGATGTGGAAATTCCACACACAAGGGATACCTGGATACCTGTTGAAGGCTTTGTGGTTTTTTTTTTTGGTTTTTTTTGTGGGTTTTTTTTGGTATAATGCTTATGTTTCCAACTGGCTTTTTTCTGAAAGACAATATTCCTACTAAGCTCTTTACATGGCCAATAAAAATGAATATTCTGTTTACATGCAGCCCTATACACTCTGATTAACATGCTCTAAATTCTGATCTATTTCTCCTGAACAGACTGAGATTTTAGCAATCTTATTAAGTTTAGTGCAGCTACACTTTGCAAATGGATCTAATAAACTTGGGTAGGACATCAAGTTTGATGTATGCAGACATGATGATGATGATGATGAATTTTATTTGAAAAGCGCCTCAAGGTCACTGTACAATAGTCAATGAAGTAATAAATAACAAGGAGAGACAACAAGAAAGAAATGTACAGTGCAATGATAGAGCATGCTAATTCGAACAAGTGAGTTTTGAGTCTGGATTTAAACAGTGGAAGAAAGTCAATGTTGCGGATGTCAGGTGGGAGTAAGTTACAGAGTTGAGGAGCAGGGCAGCAGAAAGCTCTGCTCCCTATGGTGCTGAGGCGGGCAGAGGGAGCGGGAGGAGGTGGCAATGTGGAGGAGATCGGACAAATATGGGGGGGCGAGGTTATGGATGGCCTTGAATGTGTAAAAGAGAATTTTGAATTGATTCCTGAATTTAACCGGAAGCCAGTGAAGTTGCTGAAGGACAGGGGTGTTGTGGTGGAATGACAAGGCTATGGGGGTTGAGCGGAGAAAAAAAAGTCCAAAAAAGTTAATAACTTAAAAATTATGGCGAAAAGGTAGTTTCTTGCAACCCTAGAATTAAAATAAAAATATTCACAAATGAAAAAACACTTCTGGTTGCTGATAAGTAGTGTTTAACTTTTGATTTAACACTAAAAATTAAAACCCTCGGCGCGCACTGCAGCGCAAGCAGACAGATGCGTGACTCAGAGCAGCATGTGTCACTGACACCAGACTCAGAGCACAGCGGACCGGTGGAAAATGTCACCATCAGCATATTTTACATCTATAAAATCTATTTTATCATTATTTTGAGTCACATTGTTGAAAGAATTTAGTCGTCTGTGTTCAAGTAGGATAATAGGTCTCCATTCATTGGACGTCGGGCTTTCTGTTTCCTTGTCAGAGATGTTTTCTTTTTTAATTACATGATAGCTATTCTCCCTTAACTCACCAGTAAAGAATACCTTTGTCCATTTCAAATAACCCATGCCAATAATAATATCCCTGTTCTCTGATTTACTGTGAAACTTTTTTAGGCAATTCATGCAACAATCAGACCAGATGACTTCTTTACTCGGCCTAATGGGGCCGGCCTTTATTTGTCAACCAACCAGAAACAATCAATTAAAAACACAAACTGGAACTGGAACATGAAATCTTATATGCCTAACAGACATTGCTTCTCCTTCTTTGAGTTTACATATGGCTAAAGGGGGGGGGAAAACAACCGTAAACAGACGGCATGATTAGTGTTGTGTTCAAGGTCCCCCAAAAAAAAACGGGAGGAAAAAAGGCCAAATATTGAAATTCTTTTTTTTTTTTTTTTTTTTTTTTCTTTTCATAATCGAATCCCGTGCCATCGAACAAAGCTTCGAACTTTTTGGGTCAGCCCTAAATCCCACATGCAAGGGGCTAGCCATAAGGTTGTTGTTTTCAGCAAGTTGGCCTTGAATAGTTGATGTTGAGCTGTAGAGCTGTGTTACTTGTTATGACTTGTTATGCGGATTACTGTTAATTTATTATGCTGATCTGTTCTGTACGACATCTATTGCACGTCTGTCCGTCCTGGAAGAGGGATCCCTCCTCAGTTGCTCTTCCTGAGGTTTCTACCGTTTTTTTTCCCCGTTAAAGGGGTTTTTTTGGGGAGTTTTTCCTTATCCGCTGCGAGGGTCATAAGGACA
>NC_065521.1:7360307-7374699 GCF_006386435.1 Epinephelus moara | reverse complement strand
TGTCGTGGGACCAACTAGACGAAACACTGGTGAAAGGAGGTTCTCACCCGATGACCCCAAAGACATGTTAGTTATCACTGCTCACTGGTCTGTATAGTTAAGCCTTGCCATAATAGCTTATCATAGGGCTTAGGAGGTTATTCACTGAGTGCTGATCCTTTCTCTAGAGCACAAACTTCTTGTGTTTATTTGAATTAATATGAGAGTGGAAGGATAGTGTGCTGTCAAGGATGACACCCAGACTCTTAACCTGAGGGCAGGGGGAAACGGAGGAGCTGTCAATTTGGAGGGAGAAAATGATGACAGCGCCTACTGAAAAGCAGGCTACAGCGTACAATGCAATAGCTTCCCTTACTGAGTGCGCAAGGATGCTGCACAGGTTACTACTTCAACTTTGAAGCACAACATAGTGGGTCACGTTATGAAATAACCTGTAAGTTTTGTGGGCACTGTATCCTGTGGTGTGTCTGTGTGTTTGCCAGCTGGTAGGTTGCTCACCTGACTGCTGCAGCTCCGCTGTTATTTCCTTCCATGCTTCGCCCTTCTTTACGCGATCATGGTAAGAGCTGGAAGACATATCATACAGGCAAGGCTTCTGCTACCACAACTCCACAAGGTTTTCCTCTTTGCTGGAACCCCACACATTTGTTATAGCACGTTTTGCCTCCATGGCGAGCTGCTATCAGTTTGTTGGTTTGGGTTTAGCACCAGTGCTGCATTTCATGCTGCATTTATATTTTTTGCTGTTATATTTGTCTCTATGTCTAACCATTCACACAGTGAGATGTTCCATCCATACTTCTGGGGGGGTGTTTTTGTGTTCCCTCACCAGCAGTTTGTGGAGTTTAAGTTGGGGGGTGGATAATTGATCAGTCAATCTGATCAGAGCTGATCACATTGAGGAGCAGCTGTTTGTTAGTGAAGGCTAACTTAAGACCCAGTACAATGAACAGATGTTTCACTTTCACTGCGCCGGGCATTCTACTTCTGACCAGAGTACACGCACAACGAATAACCGAGTGCAGCTCTGTGCCCAAGTTTGCCAACCACTGCTCTAGCCTATAGCGCCTCCCTGTCACAGCATCAAAGATTCATTAAATGTGTTGTAATTACAGGTTTAAGTTCAATGCCTTGGAGCTGAACAGGAAAATACTGGAGAGCGCAGAGTGCCTGAAGAAGCCAGCAGTGAAGGAACCTACTGTACCTGAAGGCTTTGAGCTTCAAATTGAAAAACGGCTCCATGAGAGACAGACCACTAAGAAGTCCCAGGAAGGTGAAGAGAAGCCAAACATGTTTAAAGCTCAACCTCTGCCCCAAAAGATCCTGGAAGGAGTGGTGGTGAGTTGAAATCCTGTGAGACTTTAAGGTTATTGCCATATGAATGCAGTACCAAGAGGATTTCCTCCTGTCAACAGGGTTTGCCAGAGAAGAAGGTTCTGCATCCAACTGTGCCAGAGTCTCCAGCTTTTGCCCTTAAGAAGAGGGTCCGTGTGGAGCCTAAATTTGAGGACGTATGGGCACATCTCTTCTGTTTGTTTTTTGTTTTAGTTTTCTTTCCTTGACTTTTGTTAAATCTAAAGTAACCTAACCCTCTTTGTTTTTTTTGGTCAGGTAAAACAGCCCTCAACATTCAAGGCCCCACCAGTGCCTCATTTTGGCCTCCCCTTCCAGCCCAAGCTACCAGAAAACCGCCATGTGGAAGTCTGTCCTTTCTCCTTTGAAGAGAGGGAACAAGAGAGGAGGGCACTGAAAGAGAAGAAGCTGGAAGAGATGCGAAATGAAGAGGTGGAGTTCCACTGCCAGAAACTGTGTCCTCAGACCTCCTGAATAAAGACCTAATCATTAAACACTCCTCTTTGAAACTTTTCCAGGTACCACAGTTCAAGGCCCAGCCACTGCCAGACTTCGATGCCTTGGTCCTCCCTGAGAAGAAGAAGATGGAGCCCACAAAGCCCGAGCCCTTTAGACTGCTCCTGGATGAACGGGGAGCTGTGAGGAGCACACGCTGGGAACAGATGGTACGACACAATCTGTCAGTTTTTCCTCTCAATCAACTCTGCCTTGAAATCCAAACCTGACCCCTGTGTCTTGCAGACAAAAGATGAGCAGAAACTGGAAGAAGCAGCGGCATTTAAAGCCAGGCCCAACACTGTCACTCATAAAGAGCCTTTTCTGCCCAAAAAAGAGCGCCGGGCTCCAGTGGGTAAGTCAGTTAACATGCAGAGCTTCACCACAGATCACTGACCCTAACCTGACTTTGCTTACACCTGTAACATCTGTACTCATCCTTTTACCATGGCCATGGAAAATGAACATTTCTGTCCGGCCGACACGTTGGTCTGTTCAAGGAAGAAAGAACTGGAGGACACCGATCAGTTTACAGCCTTTCAGAGTCTTTGAATCTGCGGAAACAGTGGTGTTGAACTGTAGGTCTGTTTGCACTATGAAAGGCTGCAAATTAATCAGTGTGCCGAAGTCCTTTATCCTCCCTTGGAAATTCTGTCCTTGAGCTGAGATGCACCTGATTTGGCCACGTACTTTAAGAGTGAAGCAAGAGTGCTTCAGCTTTCTGCTCTGAGGCTAAAGCATAAACTCTGTGTGTTCCTGTTGCCTTCACAATTTGTCTGGTACTAAGGAATTCATTCTTTGACAGTTGTGGAGGCCTTCGAGCTGTCGACAGAGCGACGGGCCCGGGAGCGGCAAGAGTTCGAGCGGCTGGCCAGTGAGAAGGAGGCTTTCCGGATGCTGATGGAGGAAGAGATGAGACGAGAGCAGGAGCAAAGACAGAAGGAGGAGATTGCCAGGCTGCGTCAAGAGCAGGTCACTGCAAAACAGTGTATTTGGAATATTCATGACATGCATTACTGAGAAAACTCATTCAGTATTACAGTGGTCATTGAGCTGTATTTTTATACAGTATTGATAGATAATGGGATTGGTTCTGTAATGTTAAAGGGCTGCTAAAGGCAGAGTTATAGTTGTGCGTCACCTCTATGCAGAGCCTATGCACATGGCTTATGCCATTATGAGCATTTATACGTGTGCAGTGGTGTTTGTCACTCTGCAGTTACACCCTCAAAACACTAAATGGCAGTGGGGTTTCTGAGAAGTGCTGTAAAGTTGAGTTGATTCAAAACACATTAAATATGGCTTAATAGTGACAATTTCAAACACAATGCACATATCGGCTTAATTATAACTCCAAGATTCACAGACCAAACACTTATCTTTTGCTGGACACATTTTCCTCACAAAAACAACATGCTAATGTTATTAGCACAAACCTATGGCATTTTACATTGTATAAAGATTTCATCTACTCATATGAAGCTAGGGACAACAGCAACATTTAAAAAAGTTAACGTAAAAAAAAAAAATTGTCTCCCTGACAACTCACAAGGTTCACTGACCAAACAACTGTCTTATACTAAACATGTTTTCCAAACAAATACAACATGCTAACACTCTAGCTAAAGTCTACGGCATTTTACAATGTATGAATGAGTGGTGATTTCCTCTACTCATATGAAGCCAGGATAAATCACATACAAGACTTACAATGCTATTTTGTAGGGACTTTATTGTCTTCAATTTATTGTTTTATCTGTGAAATAAAAGTAAATAAAAGCCTCGTTTCCACTGAGGGAAATGATGTTCAGTTTACAAAATAGACAGGAGATTTGTGTCACCACGACATGTTACATTTCTGTACTTCCATGTATGCAGCTCCAGCCTGATTTAAAAAGTGCAGTCTGTCTGATATAAGTTTTCTTCACCTCTGCAGGTTCACGTTGCTCAGCCCATCAGACAATACAAGCCTGTGGCAGTGAAGAAGAGTGAAGTTCCTCTCACTGTCCCCCAGTCACCGAACTTCTCTGACCGCTTCCGCTTGTGATTAGCCTGCCTCGCTTCACTCTCTGTATATTTTTTAACTTCAGTGTGTTTCATCTTTCTCAAATGAAATGTTACATCTTTGCCATTGTTAGTTAGTTAGTAGAATACTGGCTATAAAGTTGTAAATCAATGTGTATTTGAAATGACAGAAGCTGTTTTTTACTCTCTGTTCCATGTTGAGTTCTAGATCATAACCATGTTCTGTATGTGCTCCGTTTTAACAGACAAAACACTTTTGGGTTCAGTGTCTTGCCCACACTTGTTGAACCATCAAACCACCCCATGGGTTCCCTCCCTTTCTTTCTTTCTTTCTTTTTTTTTTTTTTAATATAACTTCTTTAAAATAAAGGTTGTAAAATATTACCGATGTTATTGACATCTCATTTGAAACTGACAGAACTTAACTTTACGGTAATATTCTAATGGTGGTAAAACACCTGAATTTGAGCTTTAAATCTGGAGCCTTGTGTGCTGCTGTGCTACATCCTTACTGCTGATTTATTACATAGAAACTTAACAGCTCATCCATCTGTGATAATTTTGTTTGGGAATATGCAAGAATGGATTACAGAGAAGGAATTTCCCAGGAGCCCCATTCTCTTAAGGGTGCCCAGATGGCTCCAGGTCCATATTGTGGTTATTGATTGAAAATCTTTTTTTTTTTTTTAATACAATATGCACTGCTACAACGCTAAATGTTGTGCTATAAAACAACTCCTGTGATCTTGCATAATTTTGAGGCCCTGTTTTTTAGCTTCTTGGTCATTATTTTTAATGTGTGTGCGTGCATATGCTTGTATAGTTTTTAGTATGTATTACACTCATATTGTGCACTTAAGTTAATTTGTGCTTGCACAAGTTACCTGTCTATACACAAAGCAGAGTGGGAGAAATGGGATCATCCAACTCTAATTCAGCTGCTGAAATCTGTACTACCAAATGAAAATTAGAATAAGATCTCTAAGGCATGTCCTGCAATAATAACCAATCTTGGCCCTTACGTGCTCTACCAAAAAACACCTGGAAATATGGTGTGGAAAATAATGCAGATACTAGAAAAGTGCAGTGAGTAGAGTGCAAATCAACGTCAGGCAAGCAAGAAGCTACCCACACTGATCTTGGCCACTCCTGACAATTCTTAAAATTTTAGCAGACGCAGCACGTTTCAGAGGCATCCCAGAAATGCATGCCTTGTCTATTTTTGATGGAGCGGCAGTGCTTTGCGCAGAGCAGAGTTGCTTACAGGCACCCTATGTGTACTATAGATAAAATATACACTGTTCAAAGAAAACTAGGGGAACACTTAATTCACACATTCAAGCAGACTGTGTCCTGGGGGATCTCCCAGATCTGGATCAGGGCATTGGTAAGCTTGCATAATGTCCCATAGGTGCTCAATTGGATTTAGGTCAGGGGAATGAGAGGGCCAGTCAATGGTATCAAGGCCTTCATCATCCAGGAACTGCCTACACACTCTGGCCACATGAAGCTGGGCATTGTCCCGCACCAGGAGGAACCCAGGGCCCACTGCACCAGCATAAGGTCTGACAATCACTCTGAGGATTTTGTCCTGATACCAGCAGCAGTCAGGGTATCATTGGCTATGACATGGAGGTCTATGTGACCCTCCAAGGATATGCCTACCCATACCCCCACTGACCCACCGCCAAACCGGTCATGCTGGATGATGTTACAGGCAGCATAACTTTCACCACAGCGATGCCAGTTGACCTGAATGGTGCTGGGCTGTTTTCAGACAGTTGGTCAGAAACATGCACACCAGTAGCCTGCTGGAGGTCACTTTGTAGGGCTCTGGCAGTGCTCCTCCTGTTCCTCCTTGCGGAGAGGAGCAGATACCGGTCCTGCTGCTGGGTTGATGCCCTTCTACGGCCCTGTCCAGCTCTCCTTGTGTAACAGCCGGTCTCCTGACATCTCCTACATGCTCTTGAGACTGTGCTTGGAGACACTGCAAACCTTCTTGTGACCATACGTATGTATGTGCCATCCTGGAGGAGCTGGACTGCCTGTACAACCTGATGCAGGTACCCCCGCATGCTACAAGTAGTGACAAGGACACTAGTAGAGCACAAAACTAGAGAAGAATCAGTCAGGAAGGGTAAGGAGAGAGCAACGGTCTGTGGCCACCACATGCAAAACCATTCCCTTTTTGGGTGGTTGTCTTGCGTTTGCCTCTCCATTGCACCTGTTGTCACTTTTATTTGCACCAAAGCAGGTGAAAATGATTCACAATCACTTGTGCTTCCTAAATGATATCCCCGAAGTAAACTGGCTTGACGTTATACTGTAACCATTAAGTGTTCCCTTCATTGTCTTAGCAGTGTAATTATGAGATTTGTGGGGTTTTGTTTTTTTTTAAATATTTTATTTTGATTTTTCAATTATAACACAAATCGCATAAACAAACAAACACTCATACATTACTAACATCACAAAAGTAAGTTGGACAATAAGATAAAATAAATTAAGACAAAACTAAATAAACAATAGTTACTGTGTGTATAAAACAGACAGAAACGGGGAAAAAGAAAGAGGAAAAAAAATAAAATAAATAAAGTTGAGAGATACATTAGCTTTAACCACAAAACATTTTTATACAATACTTGTGTGGAGGAAATAGACTACAAACAAATAATTCAATCATGTACGATGGGAGATTCTCTACATAGTTCATAAAAGGTTGCCATATTTTATAAAATACATTAATCCTGTTTCTTAAAGAATAGGTTATCTTTTCTAGAGGTATGCATCTATTTACTTCTGAGAGCCACAGTGCAATTGGCACCGGGAGATCTGACTTCCATTTCACTGCAACACATTTTTTGGCAATTGTCAGTTCCATTTCACTGCAACACATTTTTTGGCAATTGTCAGTTAAATTTCAGCAAGCTTAATGGAGTAGCTGCATTTAAGATTAGAATGTACGAAGTTTCCCAAGAGGCATACCTCAGGGTCCATTGGAAAATTGACTCCATTAATTGCAGATAGAACATCACAAATCCCTTGCCAGAATCTCTGTAATTTGCTACACTGCCAGGTAGAGTGAAAGAAGGTGCCTTCCACTTGACCACATCTGAAGCATAGGGGTGAAACATTGGAATTAAACTTATGTAGCTTAGAAGGACTAAGATAAGTCTGGTGTAAATAGTTCAACTGAATTAATCTATATCTTGAATTTAATGTACATGTGACACCATTGTTACATAGATCTTTCCACAATCCTGGATCAATTTCTTTGCCTAAGTCCCTCTCCCACCTAAGCCTAAATCTTTCCGATTCAGGTACTAGTAAAAAAGACTAGAGATTTGTGTATTTTTGATAACTAAAACAGCCACAAATCTTTGATCTGTTATTCATAACTATGAATTTCATATTTAGGCTACAGCTCCTGGAAAAAAAGGAGCTGACAACAACAACTAAAGTAGGTCCTACAATATGGAATTCAAAACCTTCTATGATTAAAAACTGTTCCTCTGCTCCACTGCTGAAGTCCAGGCTTAAATATACTTTGCTAGGTGAATAACTTTGTGCTTTTTGTTACTGTCATTTTGTGTTTGCTGTTTTATCTTGATTTGTTTTGATTATTATTAATGTTAGTATTATCATTATTATTATTATTGTTATCTCAATGTTATGAAATTTGTTTGGATGTTTTTCATTTTCACTTTGCTTTAGGCTCTTGTGTTGAATTGGTGATGTACTGTATTTAAGGAGTTGAGGCCCTTGAATTGGTGATGTACTGTATTTAAGGAGTTGAGGCCCCATATAGGCCCATCTGGGTCTCTTGCCTCTGCTCAGCACCTTTATTTTGTGATGGCCATTTTTTTTTTTTTTTTCTATTGTCTTGTGCAATGGTGCGAAATAAACAAATAAAATAAAAAAATAAATAGACAAAAAAGAACCCATTTAAGTATATAGCCTACTTACTAAGTTACTTTTGTAAGTACAATATTAAGGAAAAAAGGACTAAACTTGTTCCCCTACTGGCAGGTTCAGAGCAGTGAGGAGTCAGCAGTCAGTGACGGTGTAAAACAGGTTTTTCAGCAATTGTGAATCACCACAAGAGGTCCTTGAGGCCACAGTTCTTAACTGACTAACTAATTTTTATACTGATTGGTCCAGTAGTTTGTGAGATTAGCTGCAGACAGACAGATACACAAAATCACGCACACACATGACTGAACTCATGATCCCCTCCAGGCTTATGGCTGTCTCTTCAGTCCAATGAAAACTGCTTGCCTGGCACACAGGCACACACACACGCAGTGGTGTAAGGAAGTCATGATGGGCCCCAGCACATGCTATCGTGCATGTATTTTTCTGACACAAACAGAAACTTGACATTGGACAACAACAATGTACATGTTATCCAGCTGACCAAAAGCTGGATAAAAAATTTTTTTTTTAAAAAAAAACCATTTAATTAAACAATTTTATAGGTTATTTATAGATTTTATAGCTCATGCAGAAAAAGCATATACTTTTGTTTCAGATCGCTACTCAAATACTGTATCACTTATAAAATCCTACTTCTCACCTTCAAGGCCATCAACAGCCTTGCCCCTCAGTATCTTGCTGAGCTCCTTCACATTAACATACCCAGCCGTACTCTCACATCCTCCTCCTCCATTCAACTCACCATCCCGAGAGCCTTCAGCTGCTCGGCCCCCCGCCTCTGGAACTCTCTACCGCAGGACATAAAACACTCAGACTCCATCACCTCCTTCAAATCCCACCTCAAAACTCACCTTTTCAGACAGGCATACTCCCTTTAATCTGGACTGGAACGACCTCACTGTTGCACTTTACTGCTGTTTTATGTATTGCGTTATGTATTGCATTTTTTTTTACTGTTTTATTGATTGTTGTCTTTTGTACAGTGACCTTGAGTGTCCTGAAAGGCACCTATAAATAAAATGTATTATTATTTATTATTACTGGCTATTAGAAAAAAATGAAAATAACAAAATAAACAATGACACCGATGGGTTTGCGTTTTTGAGGACATAAATAGCAAATGGCACCAATTGTGTCGTAGCCCTTGACCCTAAGAACTCAGGGCCTTATCCTGACCAATAAATCAGGTTTCCAGTATGAATCACTCAGCGATTAGGGTTAACTAGTCCATACCCATTGAGTACAGCATACCATACCAGGACTTAGTCATAGCAAATATTAGAAAAAAACAACAACATTCGGCCACAGGGGGAGCCACAGCGATCGGTCGCATTTTAGCCATTTTTAAGCATTTTTCTGTTGTTATAGCGCCACCCAGTTGCCAATTAGAGTGAAATTTCTGCAGTCACCTTGAGGCATCCTGTTCTACATATCTACCAAGTTTAGTAAAAATCGATATGGCGGTTAGGCCTAGATAAAAAATGAGCTCTCTAGCGCCCCCATTTTGTTTGATGGGGTCAATAATGGAGGGGTCCCCTCAGATTATGTGTGGTCATATGCCTACAAAGTTGCGTGGTGATCGGTGAAACCCTTGAGATGTTATACACCTTTATGTGATGAGCCACGCCCTCCGCAATATTCATTACCTTATAGAAGCTCAGTTTTAGTAAGTTTTCCAACTTTTGCCAAGAGGGAACTTTAGATATTGGTCCCTAGATTATGTTCACCGAGTTGAGATTGATTTTAAGTGTTTTTCAAGATATTTAAAATGGCGGAAAATCTATATAACCGGAAGTTATGGGTCCTTGAGGCAAATGTGTTCCTCATGAGGAGAGGCATCTCTGTGCAAAGTTTCATGTCTCTACGACATACGGGGCATGAGATATGCCCATTCAAAGTTTGCAATTTCAATCGGTTGCTATAGCGCCCCCCTTTGGCCAATTGATGTAATTCGCATCCTTCCATGACCCTCTACCACTGTGCCAAATTCTACATGGATTGACCAAGTCAGTGAGGAGAAAAACGTGGAACAGTCACACCCACAGACACAGTTTTCGTCATTACATAGTAAGATATAGTAAGATTCCATCATGCCTCTGGCCCACCTGGGCAATATGAATGAGCAAACCACGTTCTAGATCTGGCAACTGTCAGTCAGTCACAGTTTAAAGTTTATTTATTCTGACAGAGCTGATATGAACAGGAGTAAAGTAAGCTTTTGTGATGGGCTATAATTTTGCTGCACTGAGACAGTTGAAGCCATAAAAAGAATGAATACAGTTGTTGTGAATAGGTGATAGAAAGGAGACTCTGCTGTCACACACAAATCACATAAACACAAATTAGGTAAATGACATACAGAATGAAAATACAAAGGAAACTGTTGCTGAGGTAGCTATGGAACACACCTACAGTGTTATTTACTTAAGCCCTTTGCTCCTCTCGGGAACATAGGCCATTAACGTCCATTTCACTCGGTTGTTGGTGGTTCCCTGTAGATCTTCCTGGCTGAGTTCAGTCCTGGACATTGCTGTCTGGACACCTCTTCTCAAGCTGACCTCTTTTCCTAGTTCCTTTTGGGTTCCATTTCAGGGCTTGTAGGGTGATGTTTGTGGGGTCCTGTTTTGTTCTTTTCCACAGGTCTACATTGCTTACTTTGTCTCTCCACCAGATGTTAAGTACTACGCCTACAGTGTCATATCAATGAATCCAGTCATTACGCAGCTAATATGTTGATAAAACAACAATTCAGAATAGCTGTGACCACATACACGCCTGCATGCACACGTTCATGCACACACACACACACACACACACACACACGCACAAACACANACACACACACACACACACACACACACACACACACACACACACAAACTCACTACACTTGTCAGTACTACAAAAGGTCCCCAAAGGTTGGGGAAATTTTTGTGGACCAACCACCTGACTGGCTGAGCAAACTATAGAGCTGCTGGTTGTAGCTGAAAAACTAATGGGTTTGAGAACAGAGGCTAAAAAGTCACCAAAGGATGTGACGCAAAACCACAAAATCCAATCACACAATCTATGTATAATTTATTCAGTTTTCCCTTTCCTTTGTACACTTCTGTACAGCCTTTGCTTTAACCCAGCAGCATCTGTGTTCCTAAGACAGAATACGAACATGCATGGTGTTATCGTACAAAGCACATCGTCATTTAGAGAAAAAAAGACTTTTCTGGGCTTTGGAAAAGTCTCAGCAAGAGGCCACTGGGAAAAACTGAGACGGCCCTGTATCCAGTTCTAAATAATCCATTCATGGTCTGTTCACCCTCTGCCTTCGACAGACTTCCGGTGGCCTGACATGCCGGGCTAATAACAAACAGTTATCTAATATGGGGCGTGTTTGATACAAAGACTGAGGAGCACTGCTGAGGCAATTTTAGAAAAAAACCAAGATGGCTGTAACTGATGTGGAACGCTTGTTGAAGCAGCTATTGTGTCAGTGTTAAACATTAATTATTCATGTCATCAAACTGCAACTTATTTTGACTTGTTTAAAACCATTAATTAAACAATTTGCAATTTTATTTTCAGCCTGTAACCTAACTAGGTGATAACTGTTAAACATAACATAACCATAGTCTCAAAATTCTGTCTCACAGTTTGTGTGTTATGACCATTATTTAGACATCGACAGACCAAATCATAAATAAGAATTAGTCTGGAACTTCTCAGTTCTTTTTTCAATTTAAAAGGGACCTGACGGGGTTCCTACACATCTTTATGGACAAAACTGCAAAACTTTTTCATGACTTTTCAAGGACCCATGATATTTTTTTTCTTGCCCTAGTTGCTCAGCAGGTTGAAGCATATCGGATTCAAACTCTATTTAGATATAATCTCAGCTAGCTGGCAAACATGAAGGGGGAGAGAGAACATAAAGGAAAATCATAGACTGTAGAAATGGTGAACATAGCCACCGTGACGTTACCCATTGGTTTGTGTATGTGGACTGCCGTTTTGAAACCTTGAGTTTGGCAGGTAAACTTTAGAGATAAGTATTAAAGTAATCGGAGTGATGTTAGCCAATTTCATAAATGTCCACATTTACATGTTACACCACAAATAAAAAGAAAATGTATTGATTAATGTGTAGTATTCTCCCTGCTAAACAGAGTAATGTTACAGTTTAACGTTTAGTGAGTGTGTGTTGATATTAACGTTATTTGGTCAAAGGAGCTATATGTAAGAAATCTAAAGCAAATAGTCATAAAATCCTCCTAATATGTCACAGAGACTAAGGAATAATGTTCATATAACATACTGATCTCACTGACAACAATAGTACGGCCAGAATATTCGCATTTAAAAAACATTTTTACAGTCCGCAAATCATGTTTATGTTTTGAATTTGTGTTTTGGCCTGTTGCGCCACCCACCGCCGTCTACCAGTCACGCAGTCAGTAGAGTCTCAGCATCAGTTACAGTTACGACTGAGCTACAGCAGCACAGCAGCCAGCATTAGCAGTGTCCCGGTACATAGCATTAGCAGCCGGCTTCTCCTCAGCTGTATCCTGGCAGCAGCGTTAACAGCAGAGAAGCCGGACTTGCTCGAATAGTCCGCTGGAAAACCGAAGATCAAGGACGCGGCGACGCAGCCCTGCCACGGCAGCCGCCCGTGGGCAAACAAATCAGTCTCCAGTGTGCCACTGTCCAGCAACCTCGAATCTGTCGGGGAGGGGGGGCGGACACGACTCGCTGCAGTATTTTGAATTTGAGTGCAGTAACCGTTTTGGCCACATTCTTACATACAGCGCCTTTAAGGTCAGTGTTTGAAGGCTATTTTTTGCATGCAGGTCCTGTTCATTTCATTGTTGATGACAATCGTCAAAAACATCTTTTGGAATGAATTTTTCTTTCTCTTTCAGAAAAGGTAAAAACACTGAGTGCTTCATCTTTTCATGTTCACCCACACAAAGCCACAGAAGTGAGTAATAGTTACTTTTCTATTACTGTTTAGTGTAAAACAATACAGCAGACTTTTTTGTTTTACATCTAAACTGAGGGAATAGCGTATTTTCAGATAATTGTGTAATCTAATACATGTTGTTTCTTCTGTTATTTTGTTTATTTATTCTCAGTGGCCTATGATATGATATATTCCTCACTATTACAATTTTTTTTTCTCCATCCAGCCACTGACTGGATCACTGGAGACTAGACCTGCACCACCTCCACCTGCAGCATCCAGACATGTAGATCATCTTCACTGACACCACGCAGAGATGCAGGTGGAATGCTACTGCCAGTCCGGGAAGGATGGACAAGGCCCGCAGGTTTGTGTTATGGCTACATGTGTTCATTCATTAGGTGGCAGCTTTGTACATCACCCTCACACAAGGCTTGACATTCCTGGGCTATTAGTGAATGATGCAGTTTATTTCACCACGAGAGGAAATGCTGTTTTTTTAAACAGTTTAAGTGAGTCCATTAAAGCCCAACTGCAGCAACAGTGAAATGTTTATGTCCAACAGTTTGTTCTCTGTTGAAGTTGAGCCTTGAAGGGTTTTTATTTTTAGCTCAGAACATAGCCCTCAGTCAGACCTTATGTGATGTGTGTTATTTTTGTTTTTATATATTATTATTTTTATTCTTAATTCAACACTTGTGGCCATAACACTATTCAGTTACCAGCTCTGCTCTTCCTCGTTCCCATTACACTCTCCTGTTCCCTTTTGTCTTATCCTCTTGTCCACCCAGTCTTACCACCCCGTGGTCTTTGACACTCTGCCCCTGTGCTGGTCACAACTGTAACAAATGATAACTACTTTAAAACATTAGAGTTCAGAGTTGATATAATTTATTGTTTTCAATCATTAGGTATGTTAATATCAGTGTGCTGTTCCAAGATCATCACTTACTTAGAGAGATGTTGTTAATGGGACAAATTTACATTCAAACACTGCCAGGTTGCCTTATTGTCTCTTTCATGGCGACCAAAGTAAACAAATTATCTGTTAACATAAAAAGACTTCAGATTCGGAACAGCTACTTCGCCCAAACTGTGAGCCTGATACACACACAAGGACTTATAATGAATAATGGTTCCTGTACATTTCACACCTTACCTCCATTTTGTAGGGACTGCTGCAATAGCTTTTTCACTGACTGTTGCACTATCCTCACTTTAATTGTAAAAAGGCAGCTTTTATTCCTTCACTCATACCAGGATTTGGACTTCACTCAATGAGTGAAGAGACTAGTGCACCAAGCACTGTAAACTATACATGAAGTATTATTTTTATATTGTGGTTTCTCATGTCAACCAGCTCTACTGTAATTTATACTTGTTACTAAACTTACAGTATGTTGCCATGGAAATTCAACTACCTCTTTTCATTTTGCAAACTTGTCTTGTAACAGTAAAGTTCACTTTTTCCTTGATCCACAGCTGTACTGTCACATTATTTAATTAATCCCTTTCATCACATTGTTTTATATATCTTCCTGTTATTGTTGATTTATTTTATTTTATTTGTTTATTTATCAGGGACAATGCATAGCTATTAATGAACAGTGAACTGTAAATATACCGGAA
>NC_065521.1:7358410-7359807 GCF_006386435.1 Epinephelus moara | reverse complement strand
GATACTGCTGCTTTCACTAAAACACACTGTTGCCACTGTTGCACAAGCTCACGCTCAACTCAGGCTGTACTTCAATCCCTGATCACTACGCACCTTTAACTAGTCCCTATTATTAACTGGACATTACACAGGTAGCCACGCCCACACGGTGACAAGCCCCAGACGCACAGCACTTTTTGGCCCCCCCCACTTCTGAAATGAATCCGGAGCGCCTGATTCACTCTACATATGCTTCCCTGAGGTAAAATCATTAGAAATCACTCTGTAAATGTCCATTGTTATGCGGATGATGCACAGCTGTATTTATCAATGAAGCCAGAAGACACTGATCAATTAACTAAACTTCAAAATTGCCTTAAAGACATAAAAACCTGGATGAGCACCAATTTCCTTATGTTAAATTCAGACAAAACAGAAGTTATTGTGGTGAGAATGAGCTGTGGACGCACTGGCTAGTGACGTCAGCAGCCAGGACTCCCTAATGACTCGAACTGATTCAGGTGTGACTGATTTGATTCAGGTGTGACTGATTGGTGAGCACGAGAGAAGGGGAGAAAACAAAAGACACTGACATGCTGCAATTCGGTTGGAGCACCTGGTTACTGCGGTTCGGCACTCTGTCAGGAGGGTGGGTACCGTTCGCAGCGATTTAGAACTGCCGGCAGTGAAGACAGGTAGCCTGGGGGGTTAGCTGTTCCGGCGCTAGGAGGGGAGGTCTAATGCCTCCTGTAGTTAGATAGGGCCCGGGTTTAGAGAGTGCTGAAGCCGCTATCGCTCCTTGTACACTGTTGCTGCCTGCTGTGACACTGACTGGCTGTGGCCGGATCCTGTTCACAGGCTCAGACCCCGGGGGAGGGTCTCCTAAGTTTAACTGTCATTAATTATATGTGTGTATTTTTAGATTGTGTATAGGTCGGCCTATTTCATAGTTTAATAGTGTGGAGAGGGAGGGCTGTTGGGGAGGAGCAACCAAGCTTAATAGTGTGGAGAGGGAGGGCTGTTGGGGAGGAGCAACCAAGCCGGCGGGACACTTACTGGATTCCTCTTAAAGTGTGTATTTTTGCATTGCAGTGCTTCCCGTTTAAAGTGTGTATTGTTGTATTGTAGTGCCTCCTGTTAGAGGGTGTAAAGCTTGACCTACCTGTTGAATGGTTTTGCCATAAGCTAAAGTTTAGCCCGGGCGGCACGGTGGTGTGGTGGTTAGCACTCTCGCCTCACAGCAAGAGGGTTGCTGGTTCGATCCCGGGCGTGGGAGCCCTTCTGTGCGGAGTTTGCATGTTCTCCCCGTGTCAGCGTGGGTTCTCTCCGGGCACTCCGGCTTCCTCCCACAGTCCAAAGACATGCAGATTGGGGACTAGGTTAATTGATGACTCTAAATTGAATGTGAGCGTGAATGT
>NC_065521.1:7335730-7357485 GCF_006386435.1 Epinephelus moara | reverse complement strand
TCATTAGTCATACTTCTACTGTTATTATACACATATGATTATTGGCACATATGTATACTATCATATATTAATATATACTTTCAACATATTGTACCACAATAGCCGTAATTATAATTATAATTATAATATTATTACTTTCATTAATGTTGTTTTAAGCTACTGTCATTACTGTCTGTCCTGCATCTCTCTCTCTCTCTCTCTTTCTGTCTCATTGTGTCATACGGATTACTGTTAATTCATTATGTTGATCTGTTCTGTACGACATCTATTGCACGTCTGTCCGTCCTGGAAGAGGGATCCCTTCTCAGTTGCTCTTCCTGAGGTTTCTACCATTTTTTTCTGTTGGCACCGGTCATTCAGGTTTCACAGTGTGGATACCGTTTGAATTACAGTAAAAGACAAACACTTGTGTTAAGAAATGCTGGATCACAATGGATCATGTACATACAGATATACCAGCTACACAGGATAGGTCCATGAATGTCTGCTTCAGTTGAAGACTAATTACCTTATGGGGATTTAATCTGTTTTGCAACCACCTCCAAGTGGTGACTCAATGGATAGCAGTTTTTTGCACTGCATGGGGAAAATGAAAAAAACATCTGTGATGGTAAACACACACATATTGGAAGTGTTACATCAACAGCTACAGAAAATAAATTGTTACTGTGTTACATTTCATGGAAGGTTATCCACTGAAGGTCATTGTAACAATTTCATTACACACAACAAAATTCCATGTCTTTTCCAAAACTTTCAATGATTTCAACTAATTCCATGACTTTTCCAGGCCTGGAAAATGTGATTATGAAATTCTTTGACTTTTCCAGGTTTTCCATGTCCGTGTGAACCACAATGTTATAAAATGGATATCAACATGTGAGGCAGTGTCTTTTCAATAGCGCTGATGTGATGTAGCACTGAGCGACCAGTGACAAGCCCAGCCAGTGTAGATGGCCAATCACAGAACAGAACCAGCCAATCACAGCACTTCAGGGCAGGACTTTACACAAAGCCAGTGGTAAAAATAGACTGAGAAATCAAAACAGACCACAGCATGCAGGGATAAGCTGGGTTATTATGAACTTTTATATTTAACTTTTCCCAAATCCTGTCAGACGTACAGCAAACACATCTGTCTTTCCTAAAAAAGCATTAAGTGCAGTTGATAGTTTTTTTTTTTTTTTTTTTCATTCATTTGGACCTGGACAGGTCGCTAGACTATCACAGGGCTGACACAGACAGACCTTTTACTCTCACATTCACACGAGCACCTTAGAGGCACCAATTAACCTGCATGTCTTTGGACTGTGGGAGGAAGCTGGAGTACCCGGAGAAAACCCACAGTGACATGCAGACTCCACACAAAAGAGCTCCTCCACCCTGGGTTCAAACCAGAAACCCTCTTGCTGTGAGGCAACAATGCTAACCATTGCACCACCGTGTCACCCTTGTTCTTCTTTTAGTGAAAATATATTATTGTTGAAAATGCCTCGACTGCACTGATATTCACTGTCTGTGTCTCAAACACACCCCATGTTGGATAAAGGGTTATGATCCAAAGTGTCCAAAGCGGAGGAGGAGCAGGTGCATCTGCCAGAGCAAATTCTCATTTATTCTATTTACAAGGACAACATACATTAATCATTATTTCTGTAAATGTGCCAGTGCTAGCCAGCTGGCTAATTTTCAACTGCAGTCCTTTGGCAAGATGTTTTGAAACCAGTAAAATTAATTATTTATAAATAATTAGCTCACAGATTGATCTGATTCCCATACCTGAGGTTTATTTCTGATTACAGTGAAAAAAAAAAAAAAAAAAAAAAAAAGACACAGAGACTGCATAGTTTAATCAGACTTTTCATATCACTGTTATTGTATTCAAAGCACAGTGATGGCTTGTAACAAGAAATTACAACAGTGTGTGTTACACTTTTACTAACTCAACTGACCGACATCTGTGAGTGCAAGAGGAAAACTAAACTCAGATTCCAATATGAAATCTAAAAAAAAGCAGTTATATTGTCAATGCCCAAAAAAAAGAGGAGTATGTCTTTTATCAAATAAAATATACACAAAATAAATAAGAGGAACTTGACAGACTTTGGTGTGTCTCAGCTCAGGAAAGAGTTAGAAAAGAATTGCTTTGGATACAGAGAAAGACAGCATTACTTACTCACTGAAGTAAAATTCAACAACATAAATATGTTTTTCAGAAACATTTCTAATAAATCTGAGCTGGTGATTTCCTGAGAGAAGTCCAGCTCAAGGCCCGACAGGATCAACTAGATTCCTGATCCACATCACACACTCCAGACCAAACAGGAGATCCAACAGCTGCTCCACAGTGGCTCCATGCGTTATGGTGACGACAACGATATAAATGAATCATCCATTCCTCACATAGCTAGATGACCAAGAAAATTCCATTGGAGAAAATCTTATATGTAAAACAAATGTTGTGCAAATTCAGTGTAATACATTGTTAAAGCATTATGCAACAGAAGGCACAAACCTGGAGTAGACAATGAAGCCCTGTAAAGTGTACCTTCAAGACTGAGTCTTGAGATCAAGGACAAGAGTGCTTAAACACTGCATATTCTTAAACATTTTTCATTGACATTAGTACCAACTAAAATCACCAGAGGCCCCACAATAGGATATCATCACGATACTTAACTCATGATACAATATTATTACGATCTTAAACATGTTGCGATACGATAAGTATTGTGATACAACATACTGTGATTTGTTACCTCTTTTCAACTGCAGATTATGCCCCCAAAGGTAAACTAAAAAAAAAAAAACAAAAAAAAAAAACTTGACTGACATGCATCGATATGACATTGCCATACAAAAATATTGCGATACTGTGCTATATTGATTTTCGTCCCACCCCTCGTACTAACCAGTTGACATATAATAAAAAATTGACTTTTTAGACAGGGAGTGACTGACACGCCTCGTAAACAATTTTCAATTAGAGGCAAGAGGACAGGTAGGGAGGAGACTTGACAGGCTGAGTGACAAGTGGGCACAATCCTGTGAAACAGTGCACATCTAATGCACACACACACCCCTTTTTCCTATGTGACACTCAGTGTTATTCAATGGATGTTTCTGTTTTCCTTACAGTTATCTGGACATAAACAGGAGGGCCTTCACATGGAAGAGTGTCAGAGCCAGACTGGATGCTTCAGGTAATGTTACAACTGGTATTCTTTTTAAGTATGACTATGCTAATTTAGCTTACTTTAGCTATTGCTAGTCAGTGGTTGGCATTAAGACTGTGATTGTCACGATAGCCCCGTTTCCACCAAATGTTTTCGGTATAGTACCTTTGGAACCAAAAATAACCCTTCAGACATGGTACCTAGACCCTAGATCCATTTAACGTTTCCACAGCAAACAGCACTCTTAAATGTGGGCGGGGTTATTGTCACTCATTGCTCCGTCCAGCACACAGAGGGAAGTTTGCACTTTGTTCATCGTCCACAGAACGGGGTTGCACGCTGACATTTTTAGAACAACACAGATCAAGCTGCAGTGAGAGTCTCTCTCTCCATGGGATATTTAAAAACAGCAGGTCTGTGGATTTAGTCCTTTTTAGGCAAGAGCAGGGGCTTAGTGTTGTCACAGTCCACAGGAACTAAAAGTGTTTGTCATCCAAGAGAGAGAATAAAAACTTATGGAATGGTCAAAGTTATCATATTGAAATTAAAGGTGTGCTGATGAATTTAAGTGGTCAACTCATGCATTGAGTAACATTACAAGTAAATATTCCACCTTAAAGTTGCCGGCAGTTGTCCCAGTGAATTAAATAATTATTTTCTCAGTCTACAGCTGCTGTGAGAGGCAGCAAAACATCCTTTCATTTCATAGTTATAGTTAAAACTTGAGTTAAACTTAATATTATGGACTTAAATCACTGGATCCTACAATTCCCATAATGCAGTCGCTGTCCTTACCTGTTGCCCTGCACATTCCCAGTTTACAATGGCTGTCCGTTAAAAATGTGGTGACATATCTTATCATCACATGATAAGTGAAAACTGAATTTAATTTTCCCTTAAATCTCTGAATTCTAAAATATACATCTGTAGTGAAGCTTGATGGCCTGAACACTGTTGCATAGAGGAAACAGATCCAAGTGAACAATTTGTGTTCCAACATATTTACTACAGGGAAGACTAAAGACTTTCTTCTTTAGACACAAAGGCATGTGCCAACATTTTTCCACAACTTAGTTTAGAACTGGGACTAAAGTAACACATCCATTTTATCAGAGAATAAGGACAAAACGTGATGATGTCAGTGTGTCAAGTGTGTGAACCCAGACAAACTCTTATCCTGTAAACACTGCTTGTCTCCAGGTTTGCCTCATGTCAGGTCAGTGTGATGCTAGTGCGATAGTGAGATATATCTGGATTTTACCATGTACCATGTGAACACAATATCAACTGAACTCATGAATTATGATACACAGGATGTAATAACCACTGCCTTATCATTTCAGTTGATGCTGTGATGAAGTGATGCACATTCATAAAAATCAGTCACAATACGATGAACCAACAAGTTAACTTCAGCCTTTCAAAGCACTGGAGGTCCTGGGCCCTGGGGCCTTGACTACATTAGTAAAACTTTGCTAAGGTCTGCTTTTGTTTGAGTTATAGCTATAATGCTATCAAATTCTGAAAAGAAAACTGTGTTTGACAGATGACATGTGTTGGTCATAAACATTGTGTGAAAAGATCTCATCTGTGGAGACGTGAATGAAGTGTTACTTTTGCACCAGTTCTCTAACCTGGTGATAACATGTTCATTATATGTTCTTGTTCTGTTATGCATCTGTGTTTTATGGTTCATCAAACAGCACTGATATTCTCCTGATAATCGGGTGATCAGAGTTATAAATTGTGTATACTTATTTAAGCAAGGCAGAAACAATATCATTCTGGACATTAAAACTAACATCAGAAGCTAAAGAGCAGTTGTGATGCTGAAGGATGCGGCCAGTGTGTGTCCTGTTTGGTCTTGACAAGGTGGTGATGTGTGCCATCTTTGGAATTTCAGGGATCCACAAAGGAGACTGCGATGTACCGAACACCGGAGGTGGTCGGCAGGCCTTCATGGTAGTGGGTGAGGCGGCCTGGGTGCATGAGGGCCCAGCCTTTGCGAGGAGCCTGAATGGAGCAGTCGTAGCGGAGAAACCTGCATCCACCACCCTGCAGTCACAACACAACATAAATTATCAGCTGATATCTAAAGGACCATGTGGTGGTTTTGCTTGTTTTAGCCAAGTTAAAATAATTTTAAAACTTTGGACAACCAAGTTCACAACCAAGTTAACTTGTCAGAAACCATTTTTTCCACTGCAGGATCTTAACAAAATGTAATGTCAACAGTCCCTGGCTATATTGTTTACTGTTTCTTGGCAACACCATCAGCCGCTCTGTACTGACTTAATCATTACCGTTACCATCCAGATTTTAAATCCTGAATATCAAACATAATTGAAATGATCGGCCTTAATGAATTTGGGTTGAAAGGTTTAAGACTGGATCTGTAAAACTAAAAATTGGCCAAAACCTCCTGAAGTCTGAGCCTGGCTTTAGCTGACAAATCTGCTACTTTTAAATCCACGCCAAAATAATCTAGGCTGCTCTAACTGTAAATCAAGGATCCCCAACAATGCCAAATGCATGTGGCTTGTCAATACTATATATTATATTATTATTCTATATATGAATATTTACCCAACAGAGGAACATTTATTCAATTTTATTAGAAAAGCATGGTAAGATAAACAGCATGGGCATTTATTGTTGCCTGAATGACACAAAACCTAAAAGATTCTGGGCTTTTGAGAAAACATTCAGGGCTGGAGCCCCAGATAAAGAAATATAAGCAAATGACTAATGGCTTTCCATAAAACTTCAATAAAAAGCCTACTCCCAATTAAATGCCCTGTCCTTTTTACTAGCCATTGTTTGTGAAAATGTGTGGCTACACACACACACACACACACACACACACACACACACACAGACACACACACAAAGCTGGCTCCCTCTGAAGCTGTCATAAAGTCAGAATATGTGTCCCTTCCTCGATTACCCTGTAAGTTAGATTTGTAATTGATATGTTATTTGAAGCCTAATTTTTGTACAACTAATGTCTATACTGGTTCACATCAACAATGTGATCGTATTTCTCATCTTTGCTGAGCAACAGTTATGCGTATAAGGAATTAAAGGTCTGTCCCATATAGACGCCTGTCCCAAATATAGGCCTGTTGAGTTCAGTGATTGAAGCAAACAATAGCCCGGGTCTATTAATTGATGTTTTATGGTAATTTCATTTAGCTGCTTAAGTTTCAGAGTCCTGGTACTGTTTACGTGGGCTCACAGTGATACTGTCATGTTTACTGGGACGCCTGAACACAGCAGAGCCGTTGTAAATGTTACTGGTATCACCTGTTCATTTCCTGCTATGATATGTTAAAATGATTTCTTGGATAAGTCTATAGTGTAATTTACATTACTGACCATTTTCCAGAGCATTATGTTAATTTAATGTCTTCAAGGCAGCTGTTGGTTTCAGTTCATTTTTGCAAGAATCAACTCCTAATTGCCTGAGATACAGATGGGTGACACATGGAAAGAAACACCTGAATAAATGAAGAAACATAATGAATGCAGAGACTTCTACTCAGGTCTCCATGGCTCACTGAGTACTTTGGATGAAAATGATGTGAATCATACATATTCTGTGACTTTCAAAGTTACAGCCTCAACTGATCTATGTTAGATTGATTTTGAAGCCACATATTAGACAGCACTCTCCACCACCTCCATCAAAACCAATGAAGATTTTTTTGTTTTGGAAGAATGTTCATTCCTCCACACACCTGGGGAATCTATGGCAAGCAGCACTGAAGCTGCTGTGGAACAAGTCTCCACACCAACACTAACACTGTATGTTGAAGTTTACTATCATTTGTCACCCATCTGCAGCTCATCCATCTGTAGAAATGACTCAAATTCACTTTTCCTATAAAACTGTCACTAACATGCTTTCCCCCCTGTTGTAACTAAGATTGTTGTGTCACTGAATGCATCCCCAAGAAATTGGTACTTGCTCGCAACTTTATTACACATCAGTGCAATTAGATTTTCATAGTAGACTGAAATCAGCTGCCTTGACGTTTATTGTGTGCTTTTCAGCAATAATGCTAAATTCTCTACCATTTACTGTATTTGAAGCAGGCTTATGGGAAGGCCTTTATGTCTAATTTCTCCTGCACTTCCTCCTTGTTTACCTGTTGACACATTCAGGATTAGGTCCATTTCCACAACACTGATTTCAGTACAACAGAGATACATTATACTCATATTATACTATATACAACTTGTTAAATATCAACGCTTGGTGGTCCATTCTCGTCTGAAACGGATGCACAAAAGCATGGGCGTAGCAGACGCGGACAGATACGCGCACTTCCCGTATCTGTGCCCTCTGTCCCCCGCACTTTTCGTTTTTAAGCACCATGAGTAAGCGGCGCCAGGCAGCATACATATGCTGCCATGTTGTGATCTGAATCAATTGCACAGATGTGTGCTGCTGGGCAGTGCTGCTGTGTTAACTATGTTCAGCAAACCAGCCAGCAAGAAGCAAAAAACTTCGCAGTTTCTTCCAAACAAACCGTGTAAGTTGAGTAATGCTGTTGCATGTAGATAATGTTAGCTAAATGATGACTAATTAATAGATGCCAATATATCAAGTTAAGCTAGTTAACAAGAACACTAATTGTTACCTGTTAAATCGCTTGCTAGCTAGTTTCATGCTAGGAATAAACCCTCTCCTTAATTTCTGCTCAGAACTTGTGCTCACTATTGCTTTGCACATATTTTTTTAATCTTTATTGCCACAATAGAAAGAGCGGGGTCAGGGAGGAGACAGTGGACCAGAGACCAGCAAGGATGATCATGCAGGGTCTTCACAGGTGAGAAGAGAATATAACTGGCTGAGAAAAATATCTATAGCATAAAAGTGACTTTGTGATCAATTCCCACAGCTATGTCACCACTACTATTCTTAATCCTATTATAAATTTTGCTTTGCATATTTATTATCTATATTATTGCAGTAGATAGAAGAGAGACAGGGAGAAACCAGGCAAGTATTTGGCACTTAATTATCTGGCTACTTACCCTGTAGATGCTCGAGGGTCATTCTGCGTCAACTTATCTAAAACTTAAGATTTTGATAGTATATAATTTTAAAGAACTAAAGTCGGTCCCCTGGTGCTGTACTGTGGCTGTTTGTGGTTATGTGGTTCTTTAGCCGCTAAGGAGAGGTGCAATTGAATACACGAGGAAACAAAGTCTTTCACCCTGGAGACTGATGCTCATGTCCTGTGTGAAACCAAAAATCAATAAAGTTGTATTACGTTGTAATGCGTTATATTACCTTATATTACGTTAGTAACAGAATTTTTATTTCAGCCAAAGTGATTTTTTTTTCTCCAAACCTAACCACGTGCTTTTGCTGCTTAAACCTAAGGATGTCAACTTTGAAAACAAAGTTTTTTTTACCTGCGTTCTAAATGTTTTGAAAAAGACTATGCATTCAACTGGCAGAAACTCAACATTTCCTGTAAAAACTAAAGTTTATTTTAAAAAGAAACGATACAGGTAACAAAATTAACACGTCATTCCTAAACATCTAAAACTGATGCAGGAGGGTACCGAGAGCATCATAGTTTGACATGACATGCCACTGAACAAGTGTTGCTATTTGCCGAGTTGGGAGTAAGAATGTGTGGCATTTGGCAGTCGCTAGCTTGGATTTTTGGGAGCCAGGGTGACCATATTTGGGCAAGAGGGTGGAGCTTTGGCAGAGTGAGGTGTGGATCTGACTCATGAACTATGGCGAAACCTCACAGACAGCCTTTCACTCAAAGCATCCACGCCCCAAATGACACTTAACTTAAAGCCTTAATAAAATATAAACAGATAAGTTATATAAAAATGTATTATCCGCACAGTTGTCATGAGTTGGGAAATTAGCTATAGAGACCAAAACCTTTTTTTTTTTTTTTTTCTTACCAGCTTGTAAACATGTTTATTTCTGCTGTAAAGTTGGGCATTTTAATGTGGGGATCTATGGGAAGTGACTAACTCTTGGAACCAGCCTCAATTGGCCATAAGGGAAACTGCAGTTTTTGGCACTTCCACTTTCTTGGCTTCATTTTTTATCCCTGGAGGTTGATTCCAATCTCCTCTTGTTTGAAGAATTTTTCTGATCACTGTCAAGCTGCTGTCAGTGAAACTCTCCACTTCCTGCTTCGATATTTCACATGATAAATCTCCAAGCTGCTCGATTGCTATAACCTCTCCTTTTTCTTGTGGGTTTTAATGTGAAAATTGTTGACTTTAGGGGCATCGGTGGCTTAGTGGGTAGAGCAGGTGCCCCGTGTACAAGGCTGTTGCCGCAGTGGCCCAGGTTCAAATCCAGCCTGTGGCCTTTTGCTGCATGTCATCCCCCCTCTCTCTCTCCCCCTTTCACACTTACCTGTCCTGTCCATTAAAGGCAAAATGGCCAAAAAAATAATCTTTAAAAAAAAAAGTGTTGACTTTCATCAACTGTAGCTTATCAGTGATTGAAAAAAAATTGGCAAAGTGGAAGCAACTACAAATAATGAGTAAATGAAACCTTATTTCAGTTAAAAAGACAGTGTTTTCAGCAGAGTGGTGACTATAACATACCTCTGTTCTACTAACAGACTTCGTGCTGTAGAAATGGACATTGTACTGAATTTAATTTGCCTTATATATTCTGCCATGTCATTAATACCAACTTTTATTTGAGAATTTAGGGTGTGTGATTTCTAGTTAATGGCCTTTTACAAGCAAAACCACTGGTGTTGTGTAGAATAATGACTATGACTAATCCAACATACTATACTTAAAAAATGTAAATATTCAAAACTGTTAGGGTCAATCCTCAAAAGCCTTCTGTGGGACTCCCTATGCATGACATATATCATCACAACAGCTTTACAAATGACAGAACCTGTATTTAGCAGCTGTTTCTTCTCAGTTTAAATCCATGTAGCATAAACCAATACCACTGTGGACTAATAGCTGATTGTTTCGTCCACTTTATTGAAGATGCAGGGAAACAACATGGATGCAACAATAAAAACAGCTAGCTTCAGCTTCATGTGTCATGCAAAGAAGACAGACTCACAAACAGAGAAATGACACAAATGGAAAGTTTGAAACACCAGGGATGTAGATGTACATGCCAGAAATATGATGGCATTCCATTTTCAATGATATGATTATGATTTCAGCACCATGCTCTATCAAACCTCTGTGCTACACTGTTGTTGGGGCTGCTCTATGTTCCTGTGAACATTTATATTTATTTATAGTTTCTCCAACTCTCCGAGTATTGTGTATGTACTGCTTAGTAACTGTGGTAATTTCATAAAAGGTCCAGTGTGAAGGCTTTATGGTAGGAGTGGGGGAAAAATCAATACAGCATAGTATCACAATATTTTTGTGTGGGTATATTGTACCTTCACACAATGTAATGTATTTAATTTTTATCATATAAATTATTAATATTACACATTCAAATTACATTTAAGCAAGCCTACTAGAATAATATAATCAACAGACATGAAAACTTTATCTTATTAAATAAAACTGATGTTGACAAAGTTTTCCTTTGGGGACATAATTTACGGTTGAAAAAGGTAATAAATTGCAATATATTTTATGCAATACTCAGCAGCTTTTTTTTAGTTATTCTTTTCTCCTCTTCATTCATTTAGTTTAGGGTGGTGAGGGTCTGTGTAGTGGATGGGTAGGTAATGGGAGGGCTGTTGAATGTTGCTGCTGTTATGAATCCATTGCCTGCTGCATTGACTGTATTGCTTGTTTTAAAAACTGAAAAATAAACCTTGATTAAAAAAAGTATCATGATAATATTGTATCATGAATCCTCTGGTGATTCCCAGCCAAAAATATATTGGCAGAAATAATATTGATAACTGTGTTTTCTTTAGTGTATCATCACCTGAAAATAAGAATCCCTGTGTTTTTGTTACCTTAGAATATATCTACATGTGGAGCGGGTCCTCTTCTACTGAGTCCACCATGTTGTTTCTACAGTAACCCAGAAGAGACAAATCAAACACTGGTTCTAGTTTAGAGCCATTCACCTTTTCATGTTGGCCACCGTAATTCTCCTTCTCTTTCATTTGTTGCAATCTGCAACTTCACTGCTAGATGCCATTATATCCTACACACTAGACCTTTAAAACATGTTGTTTTTTAGATATAAGTAAATTAATATTATGATTCTGATTGTTCTGATTATAGTGTGCATGCTGTCTTCCATATTATATTATATATTATATTTTGTGGGTCATGAAAATTGATAACTGTTTCATTCCTTATTCAAATACAACTATTTTAAAAGGAACGTCTCAAATTGTTTTATAAGTTACTGAATCCTATCTTGCCTATGTTTGTATCAGCTGACAACACAGTCAGTGTACTTCTGATTTAACGTACTCCATCTGCCAGGCTTATATGAACAGTTGGGAATATATGTTGGGTAAGACAACATTTTGTGCTGACTAACTGTTCTTTTAGGATGCAGTAACTGTGAGCTACGTGTTGGAAAATATCATATTTCTACCAACCTCCAAACGCACTCACCTGGTAATCAAGGCCCACTTGGTTGAGTGCAATGTTTATAGTGAATGTGGAGGCATCATGGTGTGGTCTCAAAGACGGCTGCTCATCTGGTTTATACCTAACTACAAAGGCCAAGTCAAACTGAGCCTGCAAACACACAGACAGAAATGAGTCATGCAAGCATTCCCAGAGAAACTGGTCATCTGGCCACAGGCAGTGTGTGTGTACACATGTCCACCCCTCGCAGCTCCTGCTGAAAACAGAAAAGCATCAGCTTGGTTCCCGGTCCAGCATTCACTTCCAGAGATGGAGCAGCGAAGCAGAGAGAGAAGTGCAGATCACCTGCATCATCATATCCTAGCTTCTATTACCTGCCAGCTCCTCCCCATTTACCTGGTAGTCAATGCCTTTGCTGTTGAGAGCTATGTTAATAGTGAATGTGGAGGCATCGTGGTGAGGGACGAGCAGGGGCTGCTCGTCAGGTTTGTACCTCACCACAAAGTTCAGGGGAGTGGAACACTGATGAGAGAAGACATGTTAGTCAGCAGAGAACAGGAACCCATGAGAGAGCTGCAACTGGTGGTTGCAGTCACTTTCAATAAGTCTACACATTATCTTACACATTCTTCAGCTAATCTATAAAATGTTGAACATAATGAATCATATGTTAACAGTGTCTGTAAACTGCTCATTTCTCCCTACTATGTTTTTTAATTCCCCTAAATGAATATAAATCAACTATCAAAATTGCTGATGATTCATTTTCTGATTCATCTGGTTATTTATAAATTAACTGAAATGCCAAGAATTATTATGTTTTGATAAAAAAGCAGCCCTGTTTTGCTTTGCTCTATAAAAAAGTAATACAGCACCATGGTAAGCCAAGTCATAAAAGCTGGTAACACTTCTATCTTAAAGTATGAGTCAGATGATACTCCATATTTTACGTATTGACAGTAAATCTTGTGCAGAGTCAAACCAACATTAATCTCTATAAACAGATATCTGCAGATGTATGAGGAATCTGTAGGCAACAGGACAGGATTTATCACAAACGTTCTGGTTTCTGTTTGTAGTCCGAGTTGTATTGATCAGTTTCATTGGAGCGCAGTTTGGTTGCCCGCCGGCAAACTGTCAATGTGGAGAGCAATAGAGGCAGAACCCATTAGCTGAAATCTCAAAAACCATCGGCATTCATCTGAGGATGATTTAGCTTTTAATTAGCTTTTTACTAATTTACCTGCATTCATATGCAGATATCTGTTTATAGATTTTGGCCAAAATGTTGTCTGTACCTGTCTCAAGTTTCTAATCAAACTTTTAACAATGAGCGGCAGTCTTCTCCTGCATATCTGCTGGCTACACCAGAACCCCCAATATATTGGCCGTTGCCCCCTGAGGCTTATCTGTCAGACCAATCGCTAATGGGTTCCATTACTGAACCAACAATCAATGTATCCACTAACAAGTATTGGGTCTATCGAAGCCTGAAGTATCTTCTTCCTCTGTGCCATAGAACTCCACTGTTGTCCATCAGTGAGCCACACTAGATACGTTTACGTGAAAGAGAAAATTGATTTATTGTGTTAGACCGACTAAAACCGGACTTTTAAAACACATGTAAACATGTTAGTCTGACTGAAATTGTACTAAATCTGACAGTCTGAAGAAGGGCACCTGTGGCCCGAAACGTCACTCCATGATGATGGAATAAATGGACCTAAAAAGGGAGCTGAAGTGTGCGGACTTTTCTTTGTTTGTCTGGTTTAATTCTTTTAGTCCAGCACCTTCTTCACTTTTTGAATGTGCGTGGCTGCTCTTTTTATATTCACTAAATCAATATGGACAATAATTCATAGCTTGGTATTTTCTACGAAATGGGCTTCATGTTCAGTTGCAAGCTGATCCATGGCTAAAGTCCCCTGTTATTTTTACTGCATGTTTTTTTCAATCACACAGCAGGGCAGGTAAAAGAAGTTTACCTGTTGGAGGTGAGCTGTTTGCAGAGCTGCAGTAAGAGCCTGTTGTCTGCTGCTCCTCATCAACATCTCACTGACTGTTTCTGATTTTAATCTTCCTCCCTGCCATATTATTACACTTGCCTTAATTCGAGAGAAGCCGATAGCAAAGTTCCTCTAATTCGATGATAAACACATTTCATTTAGTATAGATTCTTCACAATAAAAGTCCCCCGTTATTTTGTTATGTAAAAACTTATTGTGAAACAGCAAAATAAGGAAATCTTGTGTTTTCGGGCAGCAACTTCACATAACTTCTAATAGTGGAGATGAAACAGTAAAATAAGGCAGATATCTAAAGTAAAAACAGGACGCAGGAGAGAAACTAAACTCCAAACCACAGAGATTCAGTTAGAAGCTACAAAAGTACTGAGAGCTGAACACACAGAGACTTTTAAAAATGCTTTCTCTCTGATCTCCTGTAGACCGAGGTGAAGAGAGTCTCGCAACACACATGGCTTGTTTGAGGGGGAAAAGCAGGGTCGTTGGGTGTTGGCTGCATTCGGTGAGACATCACCGCCACCCGCTCTGGCACAGTTGATGATGGAAACGCATATCGGTGCAGAATGGCTTGATTTGGCTCGGCTCAGAGTGAAAAGGCCCACAGTACTGGAAGTGTGTTACTGCGGTAACTTCTTTCATATCACAGACTGATTTAGTGTAGCATGTGCAACATATAAACTGATGTCGCACTGTAGACTAATTAACAGACAGATTAAACAGAGGATGCACTCTCTCTGAGTGTTGATGGAGAACTTGTGAGTGAGTGAGTGAGTGAGTGAGTGAGTGAGTGAGTGAGTGAGTGAGTGGGCCGGAGCTGTGTGAGAGTGTGAGTATGAAAGAGGAGACATGAACACTGGTATGGGTTATGTAACGCAACTTGACCCTATATCGATATAAACGGTACTGTCTAAATCTATATCTTGCTTGAAAATATATCGATATATCGCACATAGTCGCCAAACCCTAATACTTACCTATGTGACTGCATATGTAACTTAACATATGTAAATGTAAGTTGCCCACCGTGGCACCAGTTTGCCGCTAGCTAAGCATAGTTAACTTGTTTGTTGGTTGTTTCGTTACGCAATAGGTGAACTGGAAAAAGGTCCAAAAATAGCAAGCTGAAAGGGGGCATATCACCACCTAATGTAGCAGAGTCAGGAATACTTCGGTCAATAAATGAATTCCCCTCCTGTGCTTGTATACTGGGACAAGGATAGTAGTCCAATTAAATAATATAGTGGAGCTATAAACATAGCCTGACTTAACATGTAAATGAAAAAATGTGTTACTGGGTGACATGTTCCTTCATTACCATCAACACACACTGTAGTTTATTCTGGCTCAATCCAACATACACCGTCCTGCTGTCACAAAAACTCACTAGAGCACCAAATGTGAATTAATCCGCCGCTGAAAGTAGTCCCCAACGAATGCATTACTTCCTCCTGTTTGAGTAATCTTTCTTTAAAAACTACAGCAAGCAGCTGTTTTAGGAAATCACAGAGCCTTTTATTAAAATGAAACTGCATATTAATGGGAAATGTTAAAGCTTTTATGACCTAGCTAGTATTTTAATGCCAAGGGTCATCAGCTGTTTCTAGGACATTTAATGGTTTCCCTCAAACAAAAAGTTGCTGTCTTGTCTGTTTAAACTTCCCTTCTAAAGATAGCAGGACTGGAGTCTCCTGGCTAATTTATAACACCGTCAGTTTATGTTACTGACATCAGACCTTTATTTATTACATGCCTCAGTAGAAGGATATCAGTGTTCTTTTGTATTGACAGTTTTAGGACTATCTAAGACCTGCCAGACATCTGACAATGTCTGTGCTGAAAATAAACAGACAAGCTGCAGACAAAAATAAATGACAGTGTCAGCACACATCATCACAATCTTTTTAATCAAAGGGATTCATCTGATATGATTTAATTGTTAAAATAAGACAAGGAATATTTCCTTTAAACTCAGACTTGTCGCATCTCATAAGAATGTGTGTCCAGAAGTCTTACCTTGGTGTAGTAACCGGGATACATTTTCTCTGTTACTGGTGCAATGTATTCCAGTAAGAATTTGTGCCATTCCTTTTCAAAATTGATTTGATTCATGTGGATATCGATTGTGGGGACGTTTTCATAGCCACCTTGGATTCTGGTGTCCTGACAAACAAGAAAATAAATCAATTTAGAAACTAGAATTACCACCCCATGGTTGTATACCTCCATGCACCAGTTAAGTTTCTCTTACAGTTTACATCCATGTCTGTGAAAACATGGATGCTTCACACCCATCATCCCCCCACAGCACAGATTTATACAATCAGCACAGTTTAAAGATTAGAGTCACCAATTCAGTATCTGACCAATTGTTTCCCCTTCTGTTCCTGAGATTGAATAATTGCCAGAAAAGTGTTTTATGCAGAACATATTGATGTTACAGTGAAACTGACCTCTGAGATATAAAATGTCATCATCAGTTATGGCCAAAGTCATATTTTGTGAGGTCACACTGACCTTGACCTTTGATCTTTGGGCACAAAATTCTAATCAATTTATTTGACAGTCCAAGTGGATGTCTGTATCAAATTTAAAGAAATTCCCTTAAGGTGTTCTTGAGATATCATGTTCACGAGAATGAGAGAGATGCAAGGTCACACTGACCTTTGCCTTTGACCACCGAAATCCAATCAGTCCATTGTTAAGTCCAAGTGGACGTTTGTGCCAAATTTGAAGAAATTCCCTCACAATGTTCTTGAGCTATTGCATTCGCAAAAATGAGACAGATAAGGCCACAATGACCTTGACCTTTGACCACTGGAATCTACTCAGTTCATCACTGAGTCCAAGTGAACATTTGTGCCAAATTTGAATGAATTCCCTCAAGCTGTTCTTGAGATATCACCTTCACAAGAATGAGATGGATGCAAGGTTATAGTGGGTGGGTGGGTGTTGTTGCAGCTCATAATGTAATAATGGCTCATAATGTAGTAACTTAAATGTAATAAAAGTTCATAATGTAATAATTGGCTCATAATGTAATAAAATCATGAGCACATAACGTAATAATGGCTTTGCGCATAATATAATAATGTAATAACCTATTACATTATTACATTATGAGCCTTACTGGCGTCGCTCATAATGTAGTAACAGTTCATAATGTAATAATGGCTCATATTGTGAGAATACTGCTGCATTATCATCATTTTTACATCTTAAAGGTGCAAATAAAGAAAACGGCATGGAACTAAATTAGTGAAACCAAGAATTATTTATTCGTAATTGCATTCTCACATTTTATTATGTAAGATGTATAAAGTTGAGCCACTAGTTGGCACCTGTGTTAGATATTTTGGGCATTTGAGAATGCCATGCTCATTTCTACTGTCTGATTGTTGCAGGTAAGCAGTTGGTGGAAAGTTTAAATATTATGATGGATGAAGACTGCTGCATAAGTATTAGTAGGTTATACAGAGTGGCTGGACGCAATAGTGGCCTTGCATCCAATATCAGGCAGCTCTTCAGCCAAAATGCCAGGTGGATTACAGCCTGGATCTTGACTTAACATATATCCTTTGGATGGGTCCATATTAAAGACATTCATTGGAAGAAGTAACGTTTTCTTTCAAAAACAAAAAAAACAAAAAAAAAACTCGTTAAGCCTTGATCTGAGTGAACACTGGCACAGTCACTGACAAATGGAGCCCCCTGGACTTGATTTTTAGTGGCAACTATGATTTATGGTTATGTATTATTTATGCATATTGTTTAGTTAAATTTATTTGGACTTATGTTTTTACTTGGGTATCCTCACAGGCTGTGTTTACATTTTAAGAACTTTTGAGCTGGTCCATTGTTATTACATGGTTCTAAAACGCTCTTCTCATTCTTGCACAAGTTCCAGAATAAAGTAAATTGAATGAATATGTTACGCTGCTATCATGTATTTAACCTAAGTAGTAGGAAAACAATGCCTATTAAAAGTCTTTATTAAATTGGCATTAAGACCAACAATAAAATAACAGCAACATTTGACTGGAAGGTCTTCACTAGGTTGTATGGAAGGAGAGAGTGTTCACTTACTTATTTGAAAAGACCAATCTTAAATGTGTTTTTATTGTAAAAGTTATTGTGTCCTGCATTTACTGTAGCAATAGTAAACAAAGGAAATGCTCTTTTAAACTACACGAACTACAGTCCCCCTCCTTCTTCCCTAATCCACCCTCTTCTCCAGCGGGCTTTTGAGTTGGTTACTGTTGCGCCATCTATAAACAAATCATAGTCAAACACAAACACAGACATCTGCCCTTAAGTGCACTCTCATTGTCAGTGTGTGCAGTTTTGACCTAAAAATGATGATAATGCAACACTTTTCTCACAATATGAGCCATTATTACATTATGAGCTGTTATTACATTATGAGCGGTGCCAGTAAGGCTCATAATGTAATAAGTTATTACATTATGCACAAAGCTGTTATTACGTTATACGCTCATGATTTTATTACATTATGAGCCGATTATTACATTATGAACTTTTATTACATTTCTGTTATTACATTATGAAGCGTTATAACATTATGAGCCATTATTACATTATGAGTTGCTACAGGTGTTCTTGTGGACAATGTTCTACTATGCCAACAGAGGAGGAATGCCTTTGTTGCTCCGAGTGGGATTTGAGGCCAGGAGATACACGTCTGGATGTCTCCAGAAATGACTGTTTCACAACTACAGAGGATTTCACTTCTATGATCAACCGTGCTGTTGTAGAGACTTTTTTTCGTGTCCCGAAAGTAAACTGGAAGACCCAGCCAAAGCCTGCAGGACTGAACGGGCAACTTTCGATTGAGTAAGTAGCCTACACACATGCATATATTGTTTATTTTCCTTGAATTCGTTTGCTTGATAAGTAAATGACTATGAGAATTTACATTTCTTTAGTTTCTTCTCATCGCTTGTGTAGAACGGCCCGCACACTGCACAAAAAGCAGAGGCACTTCTTATGCAAAACGTGAATTTGTTATTCCATAATGCTCAGTGACAAAAAGTGAGAAACAGAAAGGTGAACGTTTCGGTGGTAAAGAGGATTGTCTTTACGAATTGCCTGTGTTTTTTTTTTTTTTTGCAGAGGTTAGTAGGTCAGTATAAATGACCCGGATGATGATGACAAGCAACTCTAGCGATTCATAAAAACATATTGGAGAAATGAACGAGTTTCGCGGCAGATAATGTGTTATTTAGAGCCTCATTGTCGTTCCCACTATATGGATGTACGTGGCTCTTGCGGATCTAAATATCTTCCGAAGGACTCCAAATGATACCCAACTTATCTGGGTGAGTAAACAACCGTATTTAATGCCAGAAATAAGGTCCAGGTTGTAAAAAACGGAACTTCCCCTTTAAGGCATTCTTGAGATATCGTGTTGACAAGGACAGAATGGATGAGACGGATGGACAGACAGAGGGACAATCTGAAACATAATGCCTTCGGCCACAGCTATCCCTGGCGCGGAGGCATAAAAACCTAAACATCAACAAAAACATCAACAAATTGAAATTATCAATCATTATTGAAATTAGAGCTGCCACAGGACCTAGGGCTCTGCTATGCAGCGGATGTCAAGTCATTACACAATTCATGACAATTACTGACTAACAAAGGAGCGATGATGAGATATGACTGAGGATGAATATTTTTTTTTACCATATTTTCTGTGAGCCACATGGGGCTCAACTACAATATTCAATGACAGATATTTATTCAGAATCTTTAGAATCACAGCGGTGACGCAAATCCAAGGAAGATGGGAAGAGAATACACCCATAAAATATCATACCACGTTGCGTCCTCCTGACCACTCCCCATGATGTTCCATTTCTTCAACCAGGTGGTTACAAGCAACATCAGTGAAAATTGGGAACCAGTACACATCAGGACAAGGCTGGGGACAGAGGACACAGCACAATTTAATAACTCAGTGACATCACAAATTCCATTCAACTGCACTATAGACCATTTCAAACTTTACAACATAAACATTCTAAATGGTCCCTTGGTACTTCCTGCTAGAATGTTTGTTAATGCAGTAACTGACAGGAAGTGCACAGGGACCAAAGCTGTTGCCCTAGCAACAGAGCATCAGTGAAACAGTCTATTACACATTTATACAAATCCATTGCATACATCTTTTTTTCTATTCAGATCTTTTGAAAATGTCTGTGGCCTCAGTCCACTGCAGTGACAGAATTCATCAGAAACACAGAATGACTTCTGTTTTTTCTTTTGTAAAACAATGTCTGTCTATACTTTTACTTTTTCAGTGTGGGCATCATGTATTAATTTGTGTTGCAACTCACGGTTTCAATCAGCTTGTCTTTCATGATGTGGGTGTAGTTCTCATGAATGAAGCGCTCCTGCCAGTCCTAAAAGAAACACACCATACACACTGCAAACACTATTTCTCTTCATCAAACTGTTCATTTAGTTATTAATATACTGCATATAAGACCTTTACCTTTTCATTTCATTTCATTGTACTGACTGACAATTATATTGTTACACTACTGTGCAACCACAATTACAACTACTCCTGCAACCATTGCTCCTAGCAACGTACCAGTCATGTTATTATAGAGCTTAATACTGACCATAGTGCCACTACTACAGGTACAACTGTTACTGAGGTTATGCTCTGAGGCTGGTAGGTAAAAGTCATGTAGAGGGGTAAAAATAATACTTCACCCACAAAATGATAATTTCTGTAATAGTTACTCACTGCTTGTTACCTTGAATTCATTGTTTTTCTCTCATGCCTCCATGACGAATGGAGAATTAAAAAGAACATTCTTTATGACCCAAAGGTAATGGGTTGCTCGTTTAATGAAAGCAAAACTACATCAAAACATGCATTCACAAAGTATCAATTCTTATTTATCCACTCATATGCTACCAAACGCATGCATTTTCACTAAAATGTTATGATGTTAAACATGTCAGTGCAAACTTTGTGTGTGTTTGTACTCTGAGCAGATTTCAAACACGTGCAGGCTAAGGCACGTTCAGGGTGAGCTACTAGTGGGCGGAAGTTTTAAGCAAAAATGCATGTGTAGCATACCACTGGATAAAAGTGACTTGGATTGAACTGCACGAGTTGTGTGAGCAGTACCGGCCCCTGGCATAGGCAGTACAGGCGAATGCTAAGGGCGCCGTCATCCATAGGGGGTGCCATAAATGGGGGAAGAAAAAAAATCAAAATCTTTATCTTTTACAATTTTTACTAATATTATTACAACCTCTGATTTTGAAATATAACATAAGGCCACAACAACATAACTACATAGCAAAGCCAACTAAATAATAGAAAGGCCCTTTTTTCTGGGTTCCTGCCACTGCCCAGCCCCCCTCCCCTGCTCGTTACACTTAAGTGTGCTTGGTGACATCACAGAGTGACATGTCACTGTGTCAGTAGTGCAAAAATGAACATGAAGTCTGCACACCAGGAAGTGCTATCTGGGGGAGATGGGCGAGTTATCCCACATCACGTGAAGCCCAAAACACGCTGTATCATTATCATGTCAAAACGACAAAAGCTCTCTGGTGCCCGCTCAACTACGACTTCTCTATTGAAAGGAGTGGTTGTGGAGTGGAAGATCAGTGTTGAAATCACCAGGGGCCTCATGTACAAAGGGTGCGTACGCACAAAAACGTGGTGTACGTCCTTTTCCACGGCAAAGTTCAGATGTATCAAGAGTGAAATGACCGTGGAAATGTGCGGTGCCTCACGCCAAATTCATGGCTGGCGTACGCACGTTTCTACAGCTGTTGATCCTTTGGCGACACTTAGAGGAAACTGTTATAATAAATAAATGTGAAAACAATTAGTCCTCAAGAGTGATGTGCACATCAGAGACACATGAACAATTAACACTGATGAACAATTAACACACCCACGTGTTTGCAATTAGATGAGTGGATATAAAAGCATGCGCAAAGTGGTGCCAAAAATACC
>NC_065521.1:7324101-7335074 GCF_006386435.1 Epinephelus moara | reverse complement strand
TTGACAGCCTCACACACACTCTCCCACTCACTCCTCTTGCGTTTTGTATTGATGCCGGAGGACTGTGTGCCAAAAAGTACATCTTTGCGCGCCTCCACTTAAATGAGTAGCGTTTCCAATTCGCATTCTGTGAAGATTTTCTTTTTTTCCCGTCTTATTAATTCTTTTGTTTTACTTTTCTGATCGTGCAGAGAGGGGAATCTCAGGTGCATGGCCCATTTAAATATGATTTTCATATTTAAATGGGGGACTGGACAGGGAGGGGCCGGGTTCTCCAACATGTGCGCTCAATTCCACGTTGATTGAGATGTACAAAGGAAATGTGCTTGGATTCATGTGTACGCACAGATTCATACATATGGATATTTTTGTGCGTACGACGTTTCCTGGATTCAAGCGTACGCCATGTTTCAGTAGGAAATCCACGCAAGTCTTTGTACATGAGGCCCCTGGAGAGGTAGTTACCTCTAAGCTGCCAGTGGCCGCAACGAACAACTCATGGAGGTTGCATTGAGCTACACTGTGAGAAGTTCAAGGTCTATTCAGTAAAAAATAGCATTAGGTAAAGCTACATTTTAAGTTCTCATGATGTATTCAATGCAATCTTGTAAAATGTAGCTTTTTTGTGAGAAACTTGAATAAACACAGCTGTTTGAAGGAGAAATGTGTTGATGTTTTCACAGCACTATAAAATAGGTATTAGAGAGAGAATTATGATGTATCATATAGCCTATAGTAAAAAGGCTTTTTGCTTATTCCTTAAAGATGTTTTTCATGTGAAAAATGTTATGTAAAAAATTGTTTCATAAATATGTATTATTGAATTTGTGCTCATTCAAAGGCAGTGTAATAAAGGACTGAATAACTTTAAAACTGATAATTATTTTTTTTATAGTGTAGATTTCTGTGTTTCCCTGGCACAAAAGAAGAATTGTTATTTTAAGCATTGGTATCAGTATTGGCTCAGAATTTCAAAATCGGTGCTTCCCTAGTTCAATTAAAAAGGAAATTTATACATTTTATTATTATTTTCATATATTATTATATTTATAATAATAAATTAATTATAATTACATTTGTAATTCTTTGTTTATGATTATTGATTTATATTATTATTATAACACGTAGGCTACAACATTTTACTGAAAGCAAAATAGCACATATTTTTATCTTATTTGTTGGTGTTAGCCGGGTTGCTTATTTGCATTTTGGTAATAAATGTGCAGTGCTTTGACTGTTAAGCTGCAGCAAATGACATCTTTTTTTTTAATGTGAGAGAGTTTAGAAACAGCTGTTTTGATAAAATTTTGCTGTTAAACGTAGTCCCCAATGACTTCAATTCATCAAGAATGTTTGCGTTGTAGGTAACTGATATTCATATGGTCATTTTGTGGGTGAAGTTTTCCTGTAAGCAGAATTAAGAGTAAGAGCCATGTATAAGCATTCCCAAGTGCTAAGACTTAGTTTCAGCTTCCAAATGCTACAGGTACATCACACAGCATTAAACTAAACGTTAAACGTTACTATGATCACAATAATTAACAACCAACACACACTTCTGTACTGACCATATCACCACCACTTTAGTCATATTAACAGGTGATATTTTCTCACCATTGGGTTTTCAAAGATCTGCCACAGATCGTTATGAAGATGGCTCATCTCATAGTTTTCTGCTGACAGGATGCGCCCGAAAGTGTGCATGTTGGTAACATACATGAAGATTCCCTGAGAGAAAGTTTCACAACTGGTCAAACATTTTCATGGACAAGTTGTTAATGCACTTATTCAAGTTCAACAATACAAATTCAAACTATTCAAGTTGAGCAAACCAAATTCAGATATAAATTATTCAGATTCAGTTTGTAGTAACACGTATTGTGTCCATATGCTTTTCTCTTACTGACCTTGCTGCGAATGTTGTGGCAGTAAGCCATGTCAGGGTCTAAGAGGTGTGAGCTAAACAGCTCGTAGTCTTTGAGTTCTGATCGAAGGAGGCTGGCCTTCACCAGGAACACACTGGACACATATGGGACATTCCACACACCCCTAAAAAACAAGACAGTGTTAGACAGCTTACATGGCATTGCGAGGGTCTAATATCAGGAACAGACTGTGCTCAAATACTGTTAATTCTAATGAAGTGCCTCTGTGAGGCACTTTGTGTTAAGCCCTTTTCACACAGAGCGCGCAAAGCGCAGACCTCCGCCGACGAACCCATTCATTGTGTATGTGCTACCACGGCGCAAGAGCACACCACTCTGCCGCCGAGCTGAGCGGCGCGCGAGAGGGCGCAGACAGCCTGCGCTCGAATTGAACATTTTTTAATTTCACCGCAACGCGCTGTGACGACACCTCGGCGCGTCCAGTGGCAGAGAAGAGTCTGAAGTAGACCCGGAAGCGGTCACCATGGAGCTATAGCTCCTGAACGAGCCTGTGCTCCTCCAAATCCTGTCTTGTGCGCCTTGCTCTCCGCTTGCTCTGCGCCCTACCCCGCGGTGGGCGCCGCGAAAATCGCGCTCTGTGTGAAAGAGGCTTTACTGTTGTATGAAAAGTGCCATATAAATAAAGTTGATTTGATTTTGATTTGATTTGAAGTGAGAGAGAACCAAGTGTGTATTGGAGACAGACTTCCCCTCTTTTACTAGAATATTTTGTCATGTTTAAGTAAGAAGCCTCCCTGATTTCTTATCTGATCCTGTTTTATTTGCTGTTGATGCAAATTCAACACCTCCATGTTTTCTTTATATATTTCTACAGCACCAATGCTATCAGCACAACAGTGAGACATAATCCTCCCTTTCATGTTGGGCCTTTAACCTTTTTCACTCTGCTGGCAGGCATCCACAGCTGACATCACTGACTTTCAGAGTGGACTGAGTTTTAATGCTACAGTCAAACCAAAAGACCCTAAGGTATCCATTGGTACCAACCATGTCCGGCTTGTCAGGAAGGGGGTTAAATAGCACTCCAAAATTAGGCTACATTTTGGCGAGGAAAAAAAATGGCTGAATATTTCTGCATACTGGGTTCTGAACGGTCTTGGAATTGGATGAATTGTGTATAGCTGGAAATCTGAGACTCTTGCGGACTCAATAAGCTTAATTTTAATTATATTTAATGATGTTAGCTCCCATAGTAGCCACTTGATTGTAGAAATACCATTTTTTGGGAACATGACCTCACTGTATAAAATGACCTCTTGTGACCTCCGGGATAAACACAGCCTTATGAAACTTTGCAACCATAAATTAGAGATCTCGAGCATTCAGATGATATTTGGCTTTCATAAGTACTACTCAACTCAACTCAATTTTTTTTATAAAGAACATTTAAAAACAACTCATGCTGACCAAAGTGCTGTACAAAAGGAATAAAATGCTACAAAACACATACATACGAGTGACATGATTGTCAGGTACACAGCTCACACATTTATAGACCCAACACACACAGGTACACATCGGGGAAAACCAAATCAGGGGGACTCTAACGTTAATGAATAAAAGTAAGTTTTGAGCTGAGACTTAAATGATTAAATGGTGGGGGCAGATCTGATTGGGAGGGGGATGCTGTTCCACAGTTTGGGGGCAGACACAGCAAAGACATGATCACCCCTGAGCTTAAGTCTGCGGAGGACAGCCAGAAGCCCCTGATCAGCTGACCTGAGGGACCTGGACGGGGAATGGGGGGTTAGAAAGTCTGAGATGTAGGATGGGGCTAGACCATTAAGGGCCTTGTAAACAAACAGGAGAACTTTAAAGTCAACTCCGAACTTTACTGGCAGCCAGTGGAGAGAGGCCAAAACAGGTGTGATGTAGTCTGTCTTCCAGGTACCTGAGAGAAGCCTAGCAGTGGTGTTCTGAACCAGCTGGAGGAGGGACAGAGAGGACTGACTGATACCAGTGTACAGAGAGTTTCAGTAGTGTAAATGGGAGGAGATGAGAGCGTGGGTGAATATCTGCAGGTCTTCGAAAGGAGAGAAATGGCTTGATTTTGGAAATGGTGCAGAGTTGGAAAAAGCTGGTTTTTACTACTGCATTTATTTGTTTCTCAAATTTAAAGGTGGAGTCAAATATCACGCCAAGATTTCTGGCATGGGGTTTAACATAGTTAGAGAGGCTACCGAGCTGGTCAGAAATCCCTCTAATGGAGTCAGGGGGACCAAAGAGGACAACTTCTGATTTGCCCTCATTCAGCTGGAGGTAATTCTGTGCCATCCAGTTCTTTATGTTCTCGAGGCAGTTTATGAGACTGGCAACACTGGACTTGTGGTTAGGCTTGATAGGGAGATACAGCTGTGTGTCATCAGCATAGGAGTGGAAGGAGATGTTATGTTTTTTAAAAATTTGGCTGAGAGGAAGCATGCACAACGAAAAGAGAATGGGACCTAAGATGGAGCCTTGAGGGACCCCACAGGAAAGAGTGGCTGAGGAAGAGGAGTGATTTCCCATGCTGAGAGAGAAACTTCTATTTTTGAGGTAGGAAGTGAACCAGTGTAATGCAGTGGCACTGATGCAGACACCAAACTGGAGGTGTTCGATTAAGATGTTGTGATCCACAGTATCGAACGCAGCAATGAGGTCAAGAAGAACTAGGATGGCACAGTTTCCAGTGTCAACAGAGAGTAGCCGGTTATTGTACACTCCATCCAACCAATTAAGTGATTCATACATATAGCAATGGTGAGTTCTATATGTGCACCTCAAAATAAATCTACACAAAGAGTTATACAATACATTTAGGGGTCTAAGATAAGTATCAGAGGTGTTCAGATGGACAATGTCAGCATAATCAATTATAGGTAAAATTAACTTATTATTCTTTTTCTGACATGAAATGAAAAACAATTAATTGAGCGATAGAGTGAGCACAGACAACCAAATGTTCGTTTCATAATAAAATCAATGTGGGGCTTAAAGCAGAGTTCAGGGTCAATCCAAAGTCCAAGATATTTGAAGGAGTCTCAAGGGGAGATCCATCATCAAAATTAATATGAAAGCCACAGGGATGTGAGCATCTTTGTCGCATGCCAAACACCATGCTGCAGGACTTCTTCTTATTCAATATGAGTCTGTTATTATGAAGCCATTTTTTAACCAAATTAAAGTCAAATTGTAAAGAGTTCTGGATCTGTAATATATCAGAGTTAGAGGTGTATATAACAGTATCGTCAGCATATAGATGAACAAGACAATTTGAGCATATTTGTGGTAAATCATTAATAAAGATAGAGAAAAGAAGTGGTCCAAGAGTGGAGTCTTGTGGAACACCCTTATCAACAGTTAAATAATCAGACTGAGAACCTTGAAAGACAACACACTGACGTCTGTTATGGAGATAGGCATTAAACCAGAGGAGAGCATTTTGAGATAGACCAATAGAGTAGAGCTTATCAAGGAGGAGGTAGTGATCAACCAAATCAAAAGCTTTGGAAAGATCAATAAAAATTGCACCTGTACGTAGGCCTTTATCAAAGGAGGAGAACACATCATTGGTGAATTTTAGCAGGGCTGTTGTGGTGGAGAAATTAGGTCTAAAGCCAGATTGGGTTGGAGATAAAATATTGCACAGATTGATGTACTGATATAATTGATTAAAAATAAGTTTCTCAAAAGGGGGGTAACTCTAGTACATTTCCATATGGGGGGAACTGAATAAGTAGATAAAGACATATTAAACTAGAAAAGCACTCGGAGAGCACAGACCTCTGCCAAGCAACTCAGATTTCCCGCCATTTTATTATTTTATCCACTTTGCTTCAATCGATCAACACCAAAATTTTATCATCTGTTCCTTGTCCCATTATCAACCTTTCCTGAAAATTTCATCAAAATCTGTTCAGAACTTTTTGAGTTATTTTGCAGACAAACAAACAGACAAACAGACCAATACTGGCAAAAACATAACCTCCTTGGCGGAGGTAATAAATCAGCAAGGGGATACATTAGAACATGAGCTGCAAGTTTAACAAATTTAGCTTCCAAACCATCTGGACCAGCACTAATATTTTCCAAAACTCATTTATAACATAAAAGACATTAATAGGTAGAATTTTTCTAAAGGAAAAAGAACTGTTAGAGGTAGTGCAGTTTAAAGAGCCAGCCATATCATAAGAATTAAAGTGTTGGGAACCACAGATAGATGAGAAATGACGGTTGAAAGCTTGGGAAATAAGTGGAGTTTCATTATTTATACATATCTGATTTAAGAGGTTTTTGTTAGTTTTATTGAGAATATTGTTCAAATGTTTCCAGAACTGTCTAGGATTACGGAAATCCTGTGAAAAGCTGTCTTTATAGTAGTTATATTTTGCATTCCTTGTTTTGGTTTTACAAAGATTTCTCAAATATCCGTAGGTTTCCCAATCAGCAGCATCCTTAGACAAGCGATATTTGGTCCAGGCTTTATCCCTTTGTTTGAAAAGGCTGATAAGATGTGAGCTAATCCAGGGTAGGTGTCTACCTTTAACTCTAACTGTTCTTATGGGGGCATGTTTATCAATTATGTTCATAATTTCAGAGTAAAAAAAGTTCCATGCATCATCAACAAAAGGAATTAACTGAAATCTGTCCCAATTAATGCAAATTATATCTTGAATAAAACTATCTACATTAATGTTCTTGCATTGTCTCAGTCTAATATATTTAGGAGGCGCACTTGGGATTTTGATTTACCAGACACAAAATATAACTTGTGAGAAAGTGATCACTTGAACAGTCTGACATAACACCGGATTTAATTATTCTTTCAGGATTAGTGACAAGTATCCAGTCCAACAGAGACGACGACAGATAATCAACTCTTGTAGGTTCCTTAATTAACTGAGTGAGGTTTACACTATTAATTAAATTCCTATCATTGGAGGAGAAGCAATCAAGTCAGTTACTATTGAAGTCACCCAAGATAATCATTTCATTAGGCTCTTCAAGAGAATTAATAGTTGACAAAATACACTTAGTGGAGTCAGTCACAGCAGAGGGAGGCCTATAGATGTTGCAGAATAATGTTGACAAAAGACATTCAAAGTTAACTAGACAAAATAACAAACACGACACATGTACACACACACACACACACACACACACACACACACACACATGAAAAACATAAAAGCAAGGTGAGTGGCTGATAACTAAAGTAGAGCAAATAGCCACAGGCTCAGACTGCTACATAGCCTACATGAGGAAACAAAAGAAGGGCCCAGCTTAATTTATCCCAGGTCAGAAATAAGTGAATAAAAATAAATAAATAAAATGAAATAACAATCCAAGATCAAGGAATCAAGTAGCTTATATTCAGGCAAACATAAATATATATAGATGGCCACAGATAATCACAATAAGAGGAATGAGTCACCAAAGAAAGAGGGCCATTTCATTATTTCGAGAGGGTAAATAAAAGATAAATAAAAATAAAATAAAAAACAGCAACAGACACTCTGTATTCTGGTGAGAGGGGATAATGTTGGTCTGATGCTGTGGTCCAAATAAAAAAACTTCTGTTTTATTGTCATTGAGCTGGAGAAAGTTTGCTGCCATCCAGGATTTAATATCATGAAGACAGGTATTGAGGTTGGTTAGTTTATTATAGTTGTTTGGCTCTAGGGGGAGGTAGATCTGAGTATCGTCCACATAACAGTGGAAAGAAATGTTGTGCTTTTGGATAATGTGGCCTAGTGGGAGCAAATAGATGGAGAAGAGGATTGGACCAAGTATGGAACCTTGGGGAACACCACAGGAGATGGGGGCTGAGGAGGAGGATGGGTTGCCAATGGAGACACTGAAGGATCTGTTGGATAAGTATGAGGAAAACCAGTTCAAGGCGGGACCAAAAGCCCCCGCCCATTCGTTAAACCTGTGGATGAGAGTGAGATGATCTACTGTGTCAAAAGCTGCGGTCAGATCTAGGAGTAAGAGGATGGAGCAGTTACCAGAATCGGCAGCCAGAAGGAGGTCATTGGTTATTCTGAGTAATGCAGTTTCTGTACTGTGAAGAGCTCTGAAACCTGATTGGAATTTTTCAAAGATGCAGTTTTGATCCAGGTGTGACAACAGTTGGTTGAAAACTACTTTTTTGAGGATTTTGGAAAGAAATGGCAGTTTGGAAATTGGTCTGTAGTTGTGGAGGACTGAGGGATCTAGATTCTATCTTTTTTAAAAGTGGCTGGACTACCACATGTTTGAAAGATTTGGGAACATGGCTGGTTTCCAGAGAGCTATTGATAACTGAGAGTATACTGGGACCAATGGTGTTAATTACTTCTTTGAAGAGTTTGGTTGGTATAATAACAAGAGAGCAGGTGGAGGTTTTCATAGTGGAAATAATGTGATGAAGCTCTTATAAAGTGATGGAGTAGAAGGAATTAAAACTGGCTGTGTTTTCAGTGGAGACGGATAGCCTATTTGCAGTTGGGAGAAATACTAGCTCTGATGTTCATTACTTTGTCTCTAAAGAAATTTAGAAAATGCTCACATTTAGAGACAGATGCTTTGAGACATGAGTCCCTTTTACACTGCCACTGTTTTGCAGGCAAGCTGCGAGCGTTTAGACACACACAGCTGGATTGGCGAGTTGATCCGAGGTGCCCAATTTTCCACTGCATAGGGGTAAACATATTGGCGGAACCTTTTTGGTTTAAAAAGAACAAGGTGCCCTTCCACCACGGGAGGGGCTGTTGATGACTTGTGGGAGGAGCTGTTGATGACACCTCACGTGTGACCCACTGGCGGTGGACAAACAGGAAACAGCTGATAGCAGGAAGAGCAGCAAGTAGCAAGAGGGAAACGCACTGTAAAGATGAGAAACTGGGGAGACAACGAATTGCGTGCCCTCCTTGTCCTCGCAAATGAAGAGGCCATTAACCATCAAATGACGGGAATAGTGAAGGACGGGCCAACTTATGAGAGAATCGCCGAAGGACTGACAAGCAATGGCTTCCCACGGAGCACGTCACTGTTTACGTCACACGCTGAGCTACACGTTTTGTTACTTGCTCACGTCCCCCATTGCCCCGAAAAAGGCACATTCTGTATGAACAAAGTAGGCATGTGGCAGAGGAGGTGACAGGGTTTAACAAACTAACAAGCATCGTGGGGTAATGGCAGTTCTTGTTAATAAGATCAGAGAAATATTGGGCCCTGGCATTTTTGACTGCTAGCTGGTATTTCTTCAACAGATCCTTCAAAATTTGAAATGAGACCTCCAGTTTATCACGCTTTCACCTCCGCTCTGCCCTTCTGCAAGCTCTCCTTATTTCTCTGGTGTGAACGTGATTAAGCCAGAGGCATTTTAGTTTTAACTGGTGCTACAGAATCAAGGATAGCTGAAACTGTGTTTCTGAATTGTGAGACAAGTTTCCCATTGCTCACATAGGACAGTGCAGTCTCAATACTGTTTATGCTAGGAGCCTCTTCATAGGCTTCTGCAAATCTAGTGGCAGTGGAGGAATTTATAATGCGAGAGCAGAAGAAAGCAGGGCAGATAGGAGAAACGTGTGGCAAATAAAAACAAAAAATCATTGCTTTGTGATCAGATAGGTGAAAGTCTTCTATCACAGGGTTGGGGATGGAGACCAGTGGAGATAGCTTCACATGGACAGCAAATATGAATATTGAAATCGCCAATAATGAGGATGTTGTCACATTTTGGAGCAATGCTGGACAGGAGATCAGAAAATTCACTGCTAAAATTAATGTTAGGTTTTGGGGGTCTGTATACTAGTAGGCAGAAGACCAGTGAGGAGCCATCTATCACAAAAGCCAGAGATTCAAAAGAGGAAAAAGGTCCGATAGGAATATTTGGACATTTAAGGGTATTTTTGTGAATTACAGCCACCCCTCCGCCACATGAATGTGACCTGGGTTGATGAAAATGAGAGCAGCCTGAAGGAGTGGCTTCTATGAGGGGGGAGAGATCATCAGGGGTTAGCCATGACTCAGTGATAAGGAGGCAGTCAAGGTTTTGGGACAGAATAACGTCTTGACAGACAAATGATTTGTTTGACAGTGATATCACATTTAGCAGACTAAATCTGGAGGGGAGGGGAGGCGAGGATGAAATCATAGACTGTGAAATAGTAATAAGATTGTTATAATTTACTGAGCGGGTGGACTCGGAGACAATATTATGATATCTGAGAGTAGGGCTGGGCGATAAATCGATTTTATTGATTAATTCGAATTTGTAGTTCAGAGTGGGCTCACCCCCCCCCACGTGCTTGATACACAAACATCATGGCAGCGAGCAGGGAAGAACTCGTTCCCAAGAAAGGGAACGTGTTCGGTTTTGTGGCGTCAGACACAGAATAAACAGCACCCCGCTTTAAAGTGTGTTTGAAGGCTGTTGCTACCCAAGGTAGCAGTACTACCAATTTACTGCAGGACCTCAAACGGAGGCATGCTGCCGAGTGGGAGAGGTGTTGCTCCCTACGAAAATATCCCTATTCAAATGCTTGAATTTGTTATTTACGTGACAATGCTTGAACGCAACACAGGCTCCTCTCCATAGACTGTGTGTTCGGTGCCGTGCTGCAGGTTCGGGCCAGGCTCGGTTATAATTGTCTCGGACTCGGGAAAATGCCTCCTGAGCCGCGCTCTAGTGTGCTCACCTGTGTGTGTGTGTGCAGGGTTCAATGCTAAGGTTTTTTTTCACTTGCCCGGTCGGGCAAGTTGGTCAGAGATCTACTTGCCCAAAGTCAGTTTTTACTTGCCCTATAAAAATTGTTTAATATAAGCGGCTATCAAATAACAAAGACTGCAGTTATTTTTATGTTATGTAATCTTTATTCACATTGTATTTATTAATTAAAACAACATATCAAATGTTGATGCAGTCAAAGCTCTATTGAGCCTTGTATTCCTTTAGCCCTTAGCAGTAATGATTTTATGAGCTTTTTTAATGACAAAAGGCAAAATTCATGACCTCCTGTCCTCAGATAGTACCTATCTAACCTCAAACACAGCTGTAAGACC